>NW_027185779.1:12672868-12702910 GCF_028583685.1 Petaurus breviceps papuanus | reverse complement strand
GAAGGAAGGAAGGAAGGAAGGAAGGAAGGAAGGAAGGAAGGAAGGAAAGAGAAAAAGCAGGACATAAGGAAAAGGAAAGAAACATAAGGAAATATGAACGAAAATTTGTCCTTACCATCATGATTAGGATTCCCTAGGGTCCATGGTTCATCTGAATCAAAATGAGTGTCTCCCCCAATTCCTGGTCCAGGGAAGTAGGCATGTGCCAAAAAGCCTCCCTCTCCATCAAAGGGAGAACTGTCTCCATGAAAACCTGATGCAAAAATGATTGTTATGTCCACATCCCTTTTGCCATTTTCTAATTCACTGTAGGGAACTTCTTCAAATGTCAGAGGAGTCACATTCTGCCATACATCAAAGGCACGGCGAATAGCTTTACGTGTTTCAGGATCTCCTACTTTGGGAGTAACGTTCTTTATGCTGAAATTGAAAAGATAAAAAGAAGGAAAAAATGAGTAGAAAAGCATTGTTTCTTTTATCTTAATTTCTACATTCCTACAGAAACTGATATAACTAATGATGACAACAAAACTTCAATTGAGTGAGGGAATAAAATCTTATTTTAAAAGGCAAGATAATATATTAATCTCTATTTGTAAACGCTGGATCCCATCATAGTTTAGCCATATAATTGTCAGCAGTATAATATTTATCCACCAAGTCTCCACTTGGGAAATTATTCTCTGTAGTATACTTGACAGTGTAAAGAGTGAATCAATGAGCTACTTTACCTCTTTAGCCACAAAAGGAAGTAAGCCCTGACAAGTGATCACATGTCATCTTAATCAATTCCAGCTGAAATCAAAATAGAAATTTCTTTGTTCTATAATTATTGTTAAAATAATATTGCACTATGCCCATTAGACACTTCTAAATAAGGTCTTAAGGACAGTTTTAGACTTTTCTTTATCATCAAACATTTAGTTTCCAAAGTTAATTCTTAATTTAAAACAAAAAGAAATACCTCATCCATATTACTGTTGCTGAGGTTCTTTTGTAGTCTCATTAAGTACTTTGTGCCTTCTTGCAAAAATGAAGTAGCAAGAGTGGTCATTTGTCAAAAACAATTTCTTCAAACTTTTGTTAGCCCCAACTCTTAATTGCAACACAATAACAAATATACCTCCAAAATCTTTACTTCCTTTGGTATTCATTGCACATAGATATTTTAATGTCTTTCCTTTGTTAAATAAAAATAGTTGGGGGTGGGAGAAAGCTAATATGTAGTACTTTGAGCAAAATGAAATCAGACTAATGATCTCATTAAAAGGGCTCCAAATCCCCCTATACAAAAAGAAAAGTGAACACTGGTCTCTCATTCTGTAATTCCTGTTATGTATC
This sequence comes from Petaurus breviceps papuanus, assembly GCF_028583685.1. Classification (NCBI taxonomy): domain Eukaryota; kingdom Metazoa; phylum Chordata; class Mammalia; order Diprotodontia; family Petauridae; genus Petaurus; species Petaurus breviceps. The sequence continues at coordinate 12,701,569 of NW_027185779.1, read as the reverse complement.
TGAGGTCTGTCAATTCTCCTTAGCTCAAGGGTGTAATTTGAAGATCTTCCCTGTCCCTTAATAGGTACAGGGAATATGAAGATCTCTCCTGCCCCTTAATGGGCCTCACTTGGAGTTCAACAAGAGAAGCTTGCTTAGGGGAGGTTTGTTTCTCAGGATTGTCTAAACCTTTTTTTATTTTGTAAATAGACAATGGGTTACAAAGTTTGTGATGTCCTCTGACAAAGAAGAATGTTCTCTCTCTCTGTTTCTCTCTCTATCTCTATATACATACATGCATACATATGTACGTACGTACTCTGAGGTGAGGTTTTGCTTTGGTGTTCACTTATGGGAAAAGTGTGATTTGGCCAGATGACACTCGGGGTAGCCATTGAGCCCTCCTTTCCCAATCACTTCCCCCTCCCCCTCCCGCCCCAGCCCTGGGTTTGAAAACCCAGAAGTTGGTGCTTCTCTCTCTGGTAACTATGTGGGCATGTAATGATCAGATGGCTAAAAGCCCTGTTTGATGATCTGTTGAACTGAGTTATTTTCTCTGTCTGTATTTTTTGTCTGTTTGTAATTTGTTTGTATTTTCTGAAGTTCAGGGTGCTGACTTTTTCCTCTGAACTAAGTGAATGATACAAAAAACCTTTTTAGCTTTTCTTAAATGGCTTTACTTTTGTGAAATCCCATCATATATATGTATGTATGTGTGTGTCTGTGTGTGTTTAATTAAAGATTGTTGACCCCTTTAAAGTTGTTTTCCTTTAGGAAAGAAAATCAAAGAACCTATGCTAGCAGCCATCCTAGGTAATTGCTGTTACAAAGGGCTAGAGCAGACAATCACAACACAGCTACACTCACAACATAATTGGCTAAATTAAAAAAAAATACATTAAGATTTTAAGAGAGTAAATATTAAGCAGTGTGGGTTTTTTTTTCCTAAGATAATTTTTTTTTGGCCTTTTTGGAGGGGCAAATGGGGCTAAGTGACTTACCTGAGGGCACATGGCTAGTAAGTGTTAAGTGTCTGAGTTCGTATTTGAACTCAGGTCCTCCTGACTTCAGGGCCATTGCTCTATTAACTGTGCCACCTAGCCACCCCCTAAGATGAATTTTTATTTTTTTCCTGTTTGACTCAATAAATTTTACCCCTAAAAGAATTCTTTATGTATATATGTCCAATTCTTAGGAAAATGTGTTCACAACTAGAAATCATTTATTTTTTTTTTGGGGGGGGAGGAGTTGTGGCAGTACGACATATGTACACAATGAAGAGTAGAATGGAAAGCTGTAAAAAACATGAATGTGAGTGGTACCAGAGTAGCCCAATAGTATAATTTTCTACTAAAACTAAATTATTGACTTTTCTTTCACTTTGACATTTTTTTTCCTGATCCTCTGACTGCTAATACATTTTAGCTTTAACTTTGTCTGAGATGATGATTACTACACCTGCTTTTTTTCCCTAATAAATTCTATTCCTGATCTTCATTTTATGTTAGTGTGTATCTTTTATTTCCTATCCCTCCTGACTGCTCTACTTTACTTCTATCCACTACGTTATCTTCCTATTACTTAACATACCTCCGGCAAAGATCTCTCCCTTATCCTCTCCCAACCTTTCCCTCTAGCCTTTTATGTATTTCTGAATTTAGAAGGCATATATATATATGCATATATATGTACACACATATATGTACATACATATTTGTATGTACATGTAAATGCATGTGTGTGTGTGTGTATATATATATATATATATATATATATATATATATATATATAAAATGTAGTTCCCTCTTTAATACACTCCTGATAAGAGTAGGGTTCCAGAACTACTAGTCCTCCTCCCCCATCTAATTCTTGTATGTATGTCAGTTCTTCCTCTCACACCTAAGTTGTATAAGATAATTACTTCTTTTAGCTTTTCCTAAATGGTTTTATTTTTTTGGAATCACATCATACTGAGGTCTACACACCAGTCTTTCTTCTGAACTACCCAATTACTAATAACAATCAGACATATATATTATACTTCTTCATATAAAAAGCAAATAGTCTGCTCTTATTAAATCCTTTGCAATTAGTTTCTGAGGTATAAACTATATTTCTTTTGGATTTTGTATGTCAAATTTTCTATTAAGTTCAGGTTTTTTTGCAACAGGATCCTAAAAGTGTGTCAATTCATTTAATGTCCTTTTTTCATTTTTCTACTCAGAATTATGCTTACTTTGGTGGGTATGATATTTTTGGCCAGAACCCCAGTTCTTTTGCTCTTAGGTGTGCCAAGACTTGTGGTCTTTTAGTGTCACAGCTGCTAAGTCTTTTATGATTCTAACAGTGACTGCCATATTTGAATTATTTTTTCCTTGTTGCTCATAATGTTTTCTCTTTGAGCTGGGGGTTTTGGAATTTGCCTATGATATTCCTGTAGGTTTTTCTCATTAGATCTCTTTCAGGTAGTTATTGGTGGATTTTTTTTGTCTTTCTACTTTCCCCTCTTTTTCTAATGATTCAGGACAATTTTCTTTAATTATTTTTTGTATTTATTTAGTATTTAATTTTTCCCCAGTTACATGTAAACAACAATTTTTACCATTTGTTTTTCAGACTTTGTGTTCCAAATTCTCTCCCTTCCTCCCTCCCCACCCCACCAATTGAGAAGGCAAGAAATTCCATATGTGTAGTCATGCAAAACATACAATCGTCATGTTGTGAAAGAAAACATAGATTAAAAAAACTCAAGAAGAATAAAGTAGAAAAAAAAAGTTGGTAAATCTGTATTCAGATACCATCAATCTAATCTAATAGGTACAGTATGTGGTAGTTCTTCAGAATTATTTTAACTTGCATTTCTCCAATCAATAGAGAATGACATTTTTTTTAATATGGCTATAAATAACTTTAATTACTTCATCTGAAAACTGACTTGCCTAGGGTCACACAGATAGTAAGTGTCAAATGTCTGAAAACGAATTTGAACTCAGATCCTCCTGACTCCAAGTCCAGTGCTTTCAATAGGGTTATAGGTTGTTTTTGGACCCTGATTTTGCCATTCAGTGTAGTGACTGTTTATTCCAAGCTTTGCATCATCTTCCAACTTGATGTAACCCACTTCTTATAAATTTATTGAAGATACTGATAAAATAGTACAAAGTACAGCATTCAGCACAGTGCCCTAGAAAAGGAGTTCAAGGTGCCAGTAAGTCTTTAAAAATGGAATCACTAACAACTGAATCCAGCCATTCAAATAGTTCTAAATCCATCTAGCTTCATTATTATTTAGTCAACATTGGTTCATCTTTTCACTAAGAATAGTATTAAATGTTGTTAAATGATCTCTTAACATGAATGTAAATACTAACTGCAAAATTACTCTTATCAAACTTATTGTGGCGCGATCTGTTTTAAATAAACCTATTCTGGCTCTTAGTAATTACCATTTACTTTTCAAGATATTCATTAATCATCTCTGTAATTATGTAATTTAGATTTTATTTCAATTTTATCTTTATACTACTTCACTCACTAATTAGAACTAATGTGAATTGAATTTTTTTGTTCTTCTATATCTGATAAAATGAAATTGAATGCATGATCTCTAGAAAAATAATTATTTTATTTTATATAATCTTAGGCTTTCCTCAAGTAGTTAGAATATATTTGTTTCTATTTTTATTTTGGCAACTTCAGGTAATTATAATATAAAAATCTATAAAAATATAGTTGTTATGACCATTGTTTATAATTCTCATAAAATAAAATTTGTAATCCTTATAAGATCATTGTTTATAATCCTTAAAAGATGATAGTTTGTCACAATTCTTCATTAGTATATTAATTTGCAGTGCAATCACATTACTGATACAGATGAAGGTTGCCCAATTGTAGAAGATAATTGTGTATTAGCAACCTTTATTTGTTTGTAACACAAAGAAATCCAAGGTAGGACCAAACCATTTTTGTAATTGTTTTTTAATGACAGATTTTTGGCAATTACAAAATTTTTATCTTTATTATTTGAACCCATAATAAGGTAAATACATTATAACCCATTGCTTTTATGTAGAGTTTTGCAAATGTAAGAATTCCAATTCCTAATTCTCTATTGAAAATAAGACTTAAAAATGAGGGTTTTTTTTCATACTTTTATCAGTAATCAGGAAACTCACAAGTCACCACTAAGGAAGAAAAAGAGTAATTTAATTTAAAAAAGAACAGATAAATACAAGCTATAACAAAGAAAAAAAAGTTTTTTCTCTATCTAATAGCACTACAGAAAATAATCAGATTAAGTAAAAACTCCAGATAAATAATATTTAAAAGAGCAAAACAAAACTTTCATTTATATGTAAGAACATTATCGTTCTTAGAAACTAAATTCCTTGCAGTATATTTCTTTGACTTCACATCAAGTGAATTCATAGCTACCAATTACTTTTAGCAATCTTCACTAAAGTATAATACTATCCTTAAAATGGTGTTCTTCAAATGTCTGGGTCAAGGCATGATCCAATGTGTGTAATCAAAGAGTAGAAAAAGGGGTTGCATTTCATATTCTCTGATGTAGTCTAATCTGAGACACAAATCTAACACAACCACAAATTCCTATCTCCTAACACTCCTCCTTTCTGCTCAATCCCACTCCTGTGCAGCATACCATTCTTCTCCCTTCTGAGTCTAATACCAGTCTCTTCCACTAGTTAAAGATTATTAACAAGGGGAAGCCAGGTGGCACAGTGAGTAAGAGTGCCAGCCCTGGCATTGAGAGACCCAGGATCAGCTCCGGCCTCAGATACTTGGCACCCACACAAAATAACTGGAGTGTAACCATGAGCAAGTTACTTACCCCCAACTGCTCTGAAAAAAAGATTATTGACTACCTAGACATGCAAAGCAGGACACATATCAATAGAAAATAATTTGCTACCTCCATAAGAGCCCCTTGTTTGTGAGATCTCTTTATAGTTGCCACAGGCATTTCCTTGGAGGAGAGGCTCCATGTTCTCAGCAGTTAGCCCCACTTTCTGAATTTTCATTGGTAGTAGGACAAAAGTAGTTGTCAACAATGGCCAAGAATAGTTGGCTTGTGATCTATATTATAAAGATGATTGCATCGTCTTCCCCAAAAACTCATCTTCCTTAAAAAACCTCTATGTTTAGGGCACTACTATCATTCTTCAAATTCTTTTTTTTAATAACATTTATTTTTTTATTATTTTGTAGTGGGTTTTCTTTCCATTGACATTCTGCTGGTCATGGTGCACATTATTCTCCTAACTCTACTTACTTAGGATTATAATTTTAGTGTCATCTTTGCCACCTTATTTGCCACCATCTCACATATCAAATCAATTACCAATCGATCACTCAATAAGAACCTATCACTTACCAAGCACTGTGCTTCACAGGTATAAAATAGAAAGAATTAAATAATTCCTGCTCTTAAGGAAATTACATTCTTTCAGAGAAGCTTGTTGTTTCTGCCTGCATAGTATCTATTCAATCTGTGTCACTTGCTCTCTTCTTACAGCCACTACCCAATCTCTTGATCATCTCTTGCTTGGACTATATATAGCAGCTGCCTGTTTGGCATAATTGACTCAAATCTCTCTCTTCCTCAGTCAAGTCACACAACTGCCAAAGTGATTTTCCTTAGTGAAACTCTACACATGCCATTATGTTAGTAAAAAAATCTTCAATGACAAATCAATTTGTGTATCTGACAAAAGCAGTTATAAAACTGAGACAGAGAGAAATTATTCGCCCAGGGTCACACAGGTGGAAAATGCTTGAGGCAGGATTGAAACTCTGGGCTTTCTTCCTCTAGAATCTAACAATCTATTTGCTATTGAATCTTGCCTCAAAAAATGCTAACTAAATACAGAAATAGTCAATGTTGGGTGGATTGTAAGACAGGGACATTAATGCATTGTTGGTGGAATTGTAAATTAGTACAACCATTTTGGCAAGCAAATTGGAATAATATAAAGTGGATAAAAAGTTCATGCCCTTTGATGCAAGGATGCCACTACTAGGCATTCCCAAGGGTGTTAATGGCAAAAAGAAAAGTTCCATTTGAACCAAAATATTTCTAAAACCTTTCTCTTTTGGTGGCAAGGAGAAACAAAGATATATAATAATGGAGAAATGGTTAAGAAAAAATTTGTGGTAAATGAATATAATGGAATATTACCATGATAGGATGAACATGATAAATAAAATGATAAACATGGCATGAAAAGTCTTACATGATTACATGCAGACTGAGCTAATAATCAGAGTCAGGAAAATAATATGCACAATATTAAAAAAAAATAAATGGAAAGAACACCAACCATTAAACATTGAAATTAATGTTGCAAAATTTAAAAGAAATAAGAAATATGAAAGGACACCTCCACCAAATTCTTTGCAGAAGTGTGGAACAGGAATATTCATGAACTATTAGACATGATGACAAGGTTGTTTTAGGCATTGATGAATTTTACTGATTTTTTCCCATCATATCCCTTTCATTTCTTTTAAAAATATACTTGATTATAAGCTATGCTCTCTGGGGATATGTAAGGGAGACAGAAAGAATCTAGGCTATATTCAAAAAAAATATATATATATATATCAGTATTTTAAAGTAAAATAATTTTAATAGCTTGCTATTATTTTGAGGAACCAATATAATTTCTTTTTCACACTTTTGGAATTTCAATTCTTGATGAAAAAAGAGCCTATACATGATCTTTCAAGAAAATATTAAACAAAAAAATACCTGCCCTGATATTCTAGAGAATAAAGTAAAAATTGAAAGAATCTACTAATCACCACCTCAAAAAGATCCCAAAATAAAAACTCCCAGGAATATTATAGCCACATTTCAGAATGCCTAGGTCAAAGAGAAAATATTGCAGGCAGCCAGAATGAAATAATTCAAGAAAGATTACTTAGCATTTAGCACTGATATATTAAAGGATTGGAGGATTTGGAATATATTCCAGAGGCAAAGCATTTAGTATTACAACCAAGAATAACCTACCTAGAAAAACTGAGTATAATCCTTCAAGGGGAAAAAATAGATATTCAATGAAATAGAAGACTTTCAAGCATTCCTGATGAAAAGATAAGAGCTGAATAGAAAATCTGACATACAACCACAAGACGTAAGAGAAGCATAAAAATATAAATAGGAAAGAGAAGTCATAAAGGATTCAATAAGGTTAAATTATTTGAATTCTGATATGGGAAGAATATACCTGTAATACCTAAGAACGTTCTCATTATTAAGGCATTTAGAAAGAGTATACATAGACAGAGGCCACAGGTGTGAGTTGAATATGATGGAATGATATCTTAAAAATATTTAGGAATGAGAATGAGGAATGCAATTAAAGAAGCAGAAAGGGACAGATAAAATGAAGTAAATTATCTCACACAAAAGAGGCAAGAAAAGACTTTTACAATTCAGGGGAAGGTCTGGGGGAAGTCCTTAAACTTTACTCTCATTGAAGCTGGTTCAAAAAGGGTACTCAGTTGGGTATGAAAATGCATCTTCCCCTACAAGAAAGTAGGAGTGTAAGGGAAAAAGAGAAGGGGGGAGGGGAATGGTACAAAGGAGGGCATATGGAGAGAAGAGGTAGTCAGAAGCAAAACACTTTTTGAGGATGAACAGGTTGAAAGGAGAGAGAGAATAGGATAAACATGGGGAAAATAGGATAGAGGGAAATAAAAAATAATCATATTTGTGAAAAAATTATTTTGAGTTTCTATGACAAAGGTCTCATTTCTCAAATATATAGAGAACTCAAGTCAAATTTATATATAAAAAAGAGTCATTGCCCAAATGATATATGGTCAACAGATATTAGTAGGCAGTTTTCAGATAAAGTAACCAAAGCTATTTATAGCCATATGAAAAAATGCTCTAAATAACTATTGATTAGAGAAGTACAAATTAAAACAACTCTATCAAATTGACTAAGAGAACAGGAAAATGACAAATAATTAACAGGCATATGGGAAAACTGAAACACTAATCTACTTGTGGTGGAGTTGTGAACTAATTCAACCATACTGGAATGCAATTTGGAGCGATGACCAAAGGTTATAAAACTGAACATACCCTTTGACCCAGAAATACTACTAATACAGCTATATCCCATTAGATTAAAAAAAAACACAGAAAAATAACCTATATGTAAAAAAAAACTATATATAGCAGCTCTTTTATGGTGGCAAAAAATTGACAATTGAGGGGATGCCCATCAATTGGGAAATGACTGAAAAAATTGTTTTCTATAATGGTGATGGAATACTGTTGTATTCTATGACAAGCAGGATTTTCTCAGAAAAATATGGAAACACTTACATGGACTGATACAATGTGAAATGAACTAAAACAGGAGAACATTGTGCATAGAAATAGCAATATTGTATGATTACCAACTATGAATTACTTGGCTATTTTCAGTAATACAATGTTCTGAGACATTTCTGAAGGATTTCTAATGAAAGGTGATGTCCATCTCCAGAGAAAGAATTTAATAGTGTCTGAATACAGATTGAAGTATATTTCTTAAACTTTCTTTTTCCTTTTTTTAAATATCAGTGATTTTTAAAAATCCCACTTAATTGTATCATTTTATTGTGTTTTTTTTTCCTTTTTGGTCTGTGTTTTCTTTTGCAACATATCTAATATATAAATATGTTTAGCCTGACTGCACATATATCAGAATGTTTGCCTTCTCAATAAAGAAGAGAAAGATGAGAGAGGGAAAGTATTTGGGATTCAATATTTTTTTAAATATGAATGTTAAAATTTATTTTACATGTAATTGGGGAAAAGAAAATATTAAATAAATATGTTTTTATTTTAAAAAAATCAGCACTGAGAGGTTGACTTGCCAAAGTACATGTTAGAGGATGGAGTTGAATCCAAGTATTTCTGTATCTTGAACCTTTTTTTTTTTTAAAACAAACATTATTATAGGCTGCTTATGGATGTCAATTTAATTCAGTTCAATCAAATCACCATTTCTCAAGTTCCTACAGAACACAGAACAGTCTAGTAAAAATATAAAACACATACAGAGATTACTATATGTGATAGATGAATTAGTGATGTACAAAACAAAGTGCTATGTAGAATCCAAGGATGGAAAATGTCACTATATGAAAGGAATGAATACCATCAAGGAAATAGCTTACTGACTAGCTAATCTGGGTGCAGAATAAGTGTTATCACGTATATCCTGTGTTGAAGTGATAGGCAAATGCTGGGAAAGTTTCTAGGTTGAGAAGTATCTGAGTTGCTCTTTAAAGAACAGATCACATTATTTTATAGAAATGGATTCTCTATTTTACCTGAAAAAAAAAAACTGTTGTTGGATAATATGTCATCTGACATACTTATTTTCTTTTTTTATAAATGCAAGGACCTTGATTTGTCTCTATTTTGTATCTCTCCTAACAATAAGTATAGTGCTCTATATCTACACAGTAGATACCAATAAAAGTTTGTTGAGTTAATTTACTGAATTCCATTCTAATGCCTTCAGAAAAAAATATAACTAATCATATATACAATCAGTTATTCTGTGGTAATTAACTTGTAGGTACTATAGAAGGCTGAGTTGTAAAATAGATAGATTGCTAGACTTGGAGTGTGGAAGCCTTTAGTTAGAAACCTGCCTCATACACTTACTAGTATATATATACACACTTAACCTCTCAGCCTCAGTTTCCTCAATTGTAAAATTAGGATAAGTATACCACCTACATCAAAGAGTCATTGTGAGAATTGAATAATTGTAAAATGCTTTCTAAATCTTAATTATGCACATATTGGTCATTATTTTATTTAATGCTGGCTGCACAAAGAGAACTATTGTATTTTTAAATTTGAAGGGTACCACAATCATATTTGCATTTCTCAAGCTGAATCCATGGAAAACAAAAGAAAAAGTGTTAAAAATTCACAAAGGTTAGATTTCAAGGGGGATTTGAAACATCTATCTGGAGAATATATGTCATGGCTATGATTATGTAAGGTAAAAATTGTTTTGAGGAGCATGAAATTGGGAAAGTTTTATCCTAACAAAAATGTACAATGGCAGCTATTGCAGGAAAAAAAATAAATGTACAGGGTCATGAGGAATACTGGTTCTCTTCCTAAAAAGTCATTCAAATTGAAGTATATGAAAGGAAGTTATAATTTTTCCTAACTTTTTATAGATCTTCAGTCAGTCAATAAATATTTATTAAATGCCTACTGTGTGCCAGGCACCATGCTAAATGCTGAGAACAAAAAGAAAGGTAGTCCTTCTTCTTAATGATATCACAGTCTAATGGATGAGACAATGTGGAAATAATAAAAGGTGATGACCTTATACCGGAGATGCCTGTATCAATAAAATAGAAAGTCTAGTCTTTATCTTTCTCCTATGTGACCCTAAAAATCATTCCTCATCCACTTGCAATCTGACATCACCAAACTGGTGTTCCTTTAATGAATAAATCCAATGGTTTATCAGTCTTTCCTCTTAAAGATTCTCTTTTCCCTATTCTTTCATGACAGTGAGCTCTCCTGGTTATTTTTTCACGTTTCTTTCAAATTCTTTCTCAGACTCCTTTGATGGATCATCATAATTGATGACTAACTTTGTGTAGATGTTACCCAGGACTCTGTAGGACATCTTATCCTCTCTCTAACCTCTAGACACTCTTCTTGATTATTTCATCAGCTAACATATGTTCACTTATCAAGGCTATAAATCCCAAATCTACATAATCCGGCCTTGTTTCCTTCTAAATCCTTAAACCCCAAACCCTCATCACTAACTTCTTTTTTTTTTCTGTCACAGGTATTTTTATTAACAGACCATTAGAAAAATAATCATGGTGTAGAGACCTTTAGCTCATTCTTCTAATAAGCATGTTGATCTGGTCTTCCCTGTTACCAGCATCTCCACCTTCCACACAATTTGTAGTCTTTTTCTTCATTCTGTCTTGTGGAGAAGATAATTTGAAGGGCCACAGGAAGTTGTTGGCAGCTTTGAGGTGCTTGCCAACAGTGTAGATCTCATGGATCAAGTTGTCCATGCAGATAATTCCATATTTACCAAGAGATTTTGCAATAAGGGCATTATCTCTCAGGGCAATTCTCTTTTTTCTTGATCTTGCCATAACCACGTTTGTAAATCAAGTCATTCACAGACTTCATGTTTGGATAACTACATACAATGTATGGTTCCACAATCCTCAGCATGTCAATCGAGGCCTTGTTAAGCTTAACAAAAGTGCCATTGAAGATTTGGTGAAGGCGAAGAAGATGCAATACTTTACAGACCTTTGGGCTAACACCATTGATACACCTGATTCTTATCACAAAAGCTAACTTGGGTTCAGCAGGTATGTAGTAGTTGCCAGCTTTGCGTGCCATTCTAGCCAGCCGGATTCCATTCCTGTACATCTGTCTGTACTCCTTATGGTAGGCTTTAGCTTTTTCATAGATAACTTTTCTCTGTATTTTACAGAGCTTTTTTATAACCATCTTCTTCTCTTCAAACGTTTGGCCTTCAGTATTGCAAAAGCCTTTCTTTTTTTCAGAAGGGATTCTGGAACGGATGGTAGCTTCTTCTTTTCTTCTACACCCGCCATGATTCCAGCTGGAAAAAGAGCTCATCACCAACTTCTAACTGGATATACCCTCCTAGATAGCCTGTATGTAGTAAGTCAATCAATCTAGTTTAACTGCTATAACTCCAGACTGTATATATTTCAGGGTTTATCAGAACTAAAGAGCAGGCAGGCTGTAGGAGGGCAATGGATCCCAGACTCTAATCATTTTATGCAGTTTCACTAATAGAGTTAAATTTCCTGGGTCACTATCCTTCATTCCTCATTCTTATTAGGTAATTCATAAGTACTTCTATTTCAGTGGTCTAGAATAGTCCACTATCTAGCCTCATGGCTAACAGAAAAATCTGTTATTAGTGCCCTGTCAATTCCATGTCTGCAACTCTTAATTTGAGCCCTGAATATCTTAGACAACTTAGATTAGACTCCTTGTTGTGTTGCACATTTGCACCACTAGTTTAGCTGGAGAGCTAGGGGTGAGGGCAAAGAGTGCCCACATATGCTGTTCTCCACTGGCATTTGTTCTTCTATAACTGTCATCTCTGCGTGGTAGTATCACTCTTCAGAAACATCATGCTTTAGGCATTTCAAATTCAACATGTACAAAACAGAAAATTATTTGCATTTCCCCGAAAATCTGCACCTTCTTTTAAATCAATTTCCATTTTCTGTCAAGTGAAGTTCCAACTTTGGAGTAATATAAATTCACAACCTCAGAATCATCCTACTTTCCTCAATCTCATTCACCTCAGTTGACAAGGCCCATTAATTCTATAACTATAACATCTCTCATATTTATCCTTTACTTTCCCACTCATTTAGTCACAGCCTAATTTCAGGCACTTACCACCTCTTCCAAGGATGATAGTCTTCTAACTGGTTATTTTCTCCAGTTTCTCCTCTAATACTTTCTCTAAGGGCAGCTAAGTGGTGCAGTGGATAGAGTTTTGGGCCTGAGGTCAGGAAGACATCTTTCTGAGTTCAAATATGACCTCTGACAATTACTAAATGTGTGATCTTGGGCAAGTCACCTCTTGCTGTTGGCCCCAGTTTCCTCATATGTAAAATGAGCTGAAGGAGAAAAAGGCATACCACTCTAGTACCTTTGCTAAGAAAACCCTAAATGATGTCAATGAGAGTCAGACACAACTGAAACCCCTGAATGACAATAAACAACAATAATACATCCTCTATCCAGCTGCCAAAATATCATGAAAGCATAGATTTGTCTATTTTACTTCCCTGGATCAAACCAAGTTTCAGTTGATTACTATTGTCTCAAGAACAAAATATAAACTCTTCTGTTTGGCATTTAAGGCCCCTTTCAAACAAATTCAAATCTATTATTCAGGAATATTAAAACATTACTACTTTTTCATATGTTCTACCAAAAATAACTGCTTGTACTGAACCTTGCATCTCTATTCTGTCTCCTCACATGGAAACCTCAAAGAGGTCTTATCTTCCTTCAAAGTACATTGGTTACTACTATATATCTCCCTTTCTTAATAAACTATAGCAGTTCCATATTAAGTCTAGGATAAAATACATCCCCCCTCCACCTTGTTAGGCTTTTCAAGCCCATTTTAATTTGGCCCTAATCATTCTTTCTAGACGCATTTTACATTCATCCCTCTGTGGCCTAGTCAAGGTAGCTGTCTCTCTGACCCAAACACATAGCATGCTGTCTCCCATCTCCATGCCTTTGCACTAATAATTCATCACTCATGCTAAGATGGCGTCCCCTGTTCACCTCTATTAGAATCCCATTCCTCCTTCAAAGTGTAGCTCAGGTTCTACCTTCTGCAGAATGCTTCTGATATCACCAATTCCTAGTACCCTCCTTCCTAAAGTACCTTGTAGTAAACTATTTGGTATTTATTTGGATTTTTTTCTCTCTCTCAAATATAATGAATGAAACAGTCTCTCTCTATATATATGGGGGGAGGGGGGAAAACATGTGGAGGGACTGTTTCATTCATTATATTTGTATCCCTGGCAGTGTCTGACACATAATAAGCACTTAATAAATGCTTGTTGATTGGATAAATGATTTGCTAGAAGAAACCTTTTCTGATCTCCCCCCCCCCAAACTCTGCCAATTGTTGGTGTTTAACTATACCATAAACAAAATTATTTTATAATTATTTTGTATCTAGTGGGTCAATACTTATCTTTGTACTTGTTTCTTACCAGGAAGGCAGCTATCTATCATAATAGAAAAGGAGAATGTTGGACATGGGGTTAAGAAGACTTGAAATCTAGTACACATCAAAAACTTCTTAGCTATAAGGATAACCTACTTAATGGTAACTAGGTGGTGCAGTAGAGAGAGCACAAGGTTTGGAGTCAGACCTGAGTCCATATGAAGCCTCTGACACTTACTAGATGTTTGTCTTTGGGAAAGTCACTTAAGCCTGTTTGCCTCAGTTTTCTCATATATAAAATCAGCCGGAGAAGGAAACAACAAATTGTTTCAGTACATTTGCCAAGAAAATCCCAAATGGGTTTACAAAGAGTCATGCATGACTGAAAATGACTGAACAACAACAATGAATCACTTAACTTCTCTAAGTCTCATTTTCCTCATCTGTAAAAAGGGATAACAGTAGCACCTACACCATAGAGTTGTTTTGAAAATCAAATGAGATAACACATGTAAAAAGTTCTGCAAAAGTTATAGAGCTAAATAAATGCTGGATATTATTAGAATCTAAGTTATCTGACTTGCTGTTACATTTTTGTCATTGCATTCCCAGTAACTATCACATGGTAGATCCAAATTAAATTTCTTTCTGTTTTTGATGTTTCATACCACCGTAATAGGAGATCCATGAATGAGACTCAAAAATAGAAAAAAAAATTAGACTGTAAGTTATTACCTAGGAAACAGTTAATGGTTACCACATAATGGGAAGAGAGCTGCAATGGTAATGATTTATAAGGCAGTAGGTTATTTGGTAAGGTCTTTGATTCTAAGGGACAGACTTCTAAACAGGAATGTAGTAGTTGACAGGATGTTTGTGAGGCTATCTCCATGCAAGGCAATTAGAATGTCAAAGAAGATGCTTTAAGAGAATCAACTATCTGTGCAATTTAGTCATCAGGATTGTGTATCATTAAGAAAGCTCAGAGGATTCTGTCTCACCCCTCTCAGCATTATCTAATTTCAGACAATAGAAATTGAGGATTCAGTAGTGAAAACCCTTTCACTTTAATGGAATGACTATGAATAACTCTCAAATCAACCAAACATTTCCAAAAGAATACCATAAGGTTTTCCATGACTTTGTGAAAAAAAATCTCCAACAGACATATTTGATCACTTTCTCTAACAGTATTATGAGACTGCTAGACCAAAGAGGAAGTGACAGATGCTATCAAGTTCTTTTTTTCATTTTATTTTCCCATATGGCATATATACTTATAAATTGAAGAGAACTAAATCAAACAGCTATCAAGTTGTTTCAATAACCACAAACTTACTTGAGGTAAGTATGTAGAAATTATTGTGAATTTGGTAGTATCTAACAATTGTTTAGTCATATAGATTTTTTTTTTACTTTTAGCATTTGGGTTTTGTTATTATTTTTTATGATGATGATTATTTGTATAACACAAGAGATGACAGTCACAAACATGCACTTACAGTCAAACTAAAAGCACAGTAACATTGGCATAATTTAAGTCATTAGAAAGAAACTTGAAAAAGCTTGATACATGTGGGCCAATTTACCTGGTAAATCTAAATAAAGGAATATTTTAAAACAGTAGAGTTTCATCTATTCTTTTTTATCTATTTAAGGTCAACATCTTTATGTTTAATGCTCCTAAAGGGTTCTCAAATAAAGAATAGTATCTACCTCCCTGCTCTTTATTATTCATTTATTTTGATAAACGTAAATTGCGACCCAGGTATACAACTAATGACAATAATTCTTATCACCACAATTTGTAAGGTATCCATATTGCTTGGGCTGTCTTTCATTCAGGATATTTCTCTAATATATTGCCATGGGAACAGGAAAGAATATAAGTGGAGTGATGCTAGAATAAATTTAGGGATTTCAAAGGAGTTTCTATTCAAATAGAATAATGGACACATATGTATAGAGAGATTAGACAGAAACATGCATATAAGGATGTATAAATATATACATATTTATATGTACATAGATACATGTTTAGGTGTACATGTATGTGTATGTATATATACACATGCATACATATATTTTCATCATTCATTTCTTTTTTAAGGAAATAAATACTTGCCAAAAGAATTAAATATCATATTGGTGGGCTTGATGAGCTGATTATATTACTCATTTTTGATATTAAAGTAATTCAGGCTACTAATATTACACTCAACAAGCCAGAAGTGCTAATTCACTTGAAAAGAATTAAGGTCTAAAAAGTTTTCTACAGTGCCCCACTGTAAATTATATATTTTACTCTCATCCAACTAGGGGCTCTTTAGGTCCATTAAAGAATGAATGTTAACATTGAATAGTGTTTATAACTCCAAGTCAAATCACTTTGTAAAATGCCCATCACATAAAATGTCAGAAAGATGAATTGATAGTCAGTTTGGGTACCTGTAAGTGATGTGCTTGTGTTGCCACTTCTGTCCTGTTAGTGCATATCGTTTTCGACGAATGTTAAATTTGGAGCTGCCTCGAGTCTGGTCAGGCACACCACAACGAGGCTTCTTCATCCAGCTGTCAAAAAATATTTTCCCGTTACCATTTATTTCAAACCACTATTTTTTTTTCAAATTTTTACACACACACACATCAACAGACAAATCTGAGATCATAGACCAAGTTCTAAGTGAAATGTGTTTTTTAATGAGCCAGGATTACTGTTAACTCTATCCAGATTAATAAAAAAAATTCTCAATATTTAATTCATTTTGGTCTGTGTTGATTGACATGGTCTTCAATTCCAGAAACAATAGGACATTTCACAATACTTTATCCCAGTGAAAAATGAATTTTCCTCTCATATTACATTTTCTCTTTCTTCTTCCCCTCTTTCTTTCACTTTGATCTTCCCTTTCATTATGTAGGGTAGCTCTCATTTGCCTCAGACTTTTTACCAAGAATCCAACTTGATTAATCCTGGAGCTTTTTTTAAATGAACAGATTATATGAATTAGAATCACAGGAGCTGAAGCTGGCACAGTGGAAATGACCTTGAACTTGTCAGCACAGAGGACATGAATTCAAATCCCTGGTCTACCACTTACTCCTTCTGTGACCAAGTGAGTTACTAAACTTCTCTGGACCTCAGTTGCTTCATTTGTAAAATGAAAAGGGTTGAACTAAATGATATATAAGGTCACTTCCATGGTCATATCTATTACCATAAATATTGTGTGTGTGTGCGTGTGTGTGTGTGTGTGTATGGTGTGAGAGTGTGTTTGTGTGTGTGTATGTATGTATGTATGTATGTATGTATAACACAGGGGTATAATGGCTGCAGGGGTCTTTCTGAATTCAGGAAAATATGAATTCAACTCCTGCCTAAGAGGATACATTTTTAGTTGAGTGAAAATAAGCAAAAACCACTCAGGTTCTCAGGCAACTCCCTCAGAGTCAAAGGAAGAGTTGCCCATCTGAGTTAGAGTTAATTGAAGTCTTTTTCATACCAGAAGAACCTCTTACTATAAAATCTGAAGCTCTAGATACACATATACCTTTCAAAAGCATAAATCTGTATTTGTCTACTTTTTTTCTATTTTTCTTCCCAGACAAAGCTTCTTATATTTAAACATCCCTGTTTTCTGTTCTTCAAAGTCACCAGCCTATGTAAATACAATGATTTTAGTCATCTTGGCAAAGGCTTTTTACATGCCTCATAAAAAAATCTTTACTTTGAGATTTCCCTGCTATACTGTTAAAACCATGTACTTAAATAGCTTCTGCATCTTGTTAGTAACTCTCTATGAACTGAGATTTATTATGAACAATGTTAAGGAAGAGGATAAATTGGGAAATTTCTGATTAAATTCTACTTAATTCCATCAAGGCTTATATCACTCCATGTCCTCTAAATAGAAAGTAAACTAGATACAGAGATCAATCTATAGAAGATAATTGTTGTAAATAACTACATTAATTTAAATAAACAATTAAATGTTTCCTATTTTAGAGAAAAAAGGGGTTGTCTTTAAAAGAATAATTTATGATCTAGTAAAACCAAGAAAATATATTCAAAGGTAATTATTGTAAGTATATTTTTTCTTTAAGTTTTAGTGGTCCAATCACTAATACCACAGAATGTATAGGTATTGGATTTAACTACTACTATTATGTTTTTCACAGAAATGTAACATTTAATTAAGAAAATCATAGCTTTGGGGGACAGACAACAGGGCCTGAATGTTATTGTTATCTCTGAAATCTAGAATAGTACTAAACAAATAACAGTTACTAAGTAAATATTGGATGAACTGATAAAATAATTAATTTAGTTAATGCAAGCTGTAAATATGTACATCTAAGGAAATGCATGTTATATGTAGCTTAAGGAAGCAATAAATCTATTTGAATAAGGTTTACATTCTGGTTCCATCTATGTTTTCAGGCTTATTTCTTATTATTCTATGTCATATACTTACCACCATCCTTTTTTTTGCCTTTTGGAGGGCAATTGGGTTTAAGTAACTTGCCCAAGGTTACACAGCTAGTTTGTTTTTTTTTTTTTTTGGTGTGTGGGTGTTAAGTGTCTGAAGCCGGAACTGAACTCGGGTCTTCCTGACTCCAGGGCCAGAGCTTTTACTCACTGCACCACCTAGCCGCCCCTTCCACCATACTTTCTAATAGCCTGTACCTATTCACTGTACATTAAATTCCATCTCTCATACTCATGTATTTGTACAGGTTTTTTTGTCCCCCCCAAGGTCTGAAATATATTCCTTCCTCATCTATATCAAATAAAATCCCTTATTCCTTCAAAGCATCGGCATTCTCTCTCTCTCTCTCTCTCTCTCTCTCTCTCTCTCTCTCTCTCTCTCTCTCTCTCTCTGTGTCTGTCTGTCTCTCTCTGTCTCTCTCTCTCTTTATCTGTCACTCACTAACTCACTCTCTTCCTCTCTTTCTCTCTCTCCTGCTTACAACTAATCCTTACACTGGCAGGTCTAGT
Organism: Petaurus breviceps papuanus; assembly: GCF_028583685.1. Taxonomy (NCBI): domain Eukaryota; kingdom Metazoa; phylum Chordata; class Mammalia; order Diprotodontia; family Petauridae; genus Petaurus; species Petaurus breviceps. The sequence continues at coordinate 12,682,807 of NW_027185779.1, read as the reverse complement.
TTTGCAGAGAAAGATCATCACGACACAGCTACAACTCACATTGTCTCAGGATTCTAGAAGCCACAGTGTACTTCCTATTTCCCAGTTAGTCACAGCATTAACATCATTAACTCAAACTTAAAACATCTACCTACTGATAAATTAAAAGCAAGAATAATCAACATACCATAGTGAAAGATACAAAAAAAAAAATGTGGGTCATGCTCTTCTATCAAATTTTACCTAGGGGAGAATGGGTGTATACTTACAAAAATCTAGCAAGGAGATACAAGTGAAAACAACTCAAAATCTCAGGGAAACTAAGAACTCTGGATTTCAAATGTTGATGTCCTTGATCCCTTCATGAAAAATCTGCACTGAATGAAGCCACTTTTCTAGTAAATGTTCTCCTTTGGGTCCTCATTACTTTCCTGCTGAGCAAGTCAACTCCTTTACTCTTGAATTCATGAAGCAGTGATAAGCCCTTCACCTATAATGGATGCTGAGGAAGTATTACACTATTGTAGTGTTAAACAATTCGGTTAAACCAGAAAAGTACAATACTTCTCAGGTTGGATCTTTGGGAAACAGATAATTCCAGGCAATTCTGCACTCAACAGGATGCTGGATCATCCAATCACCTTAAAATTTCTTTCTAGAACAACTTAGAACTCATATAGAAATTCCTTGAATTAGCTCTCTGAGCAATGCTGATCAGCCAAGGCAGCTCATCACTCAACATGATGCTATTTTGTCCAAATAGACTCCATTCTCTTGTTAGAGTAAATGAGATAAAGAGGTTATCCTTCCCCCTCTTCTTCACCATATCAGATCAGATATGCACATACAGATTAACTAAAACCTGAAAGAGATGTTATCTTTCTCAATCTATAGACGGCATTAGGGGTAACGAGGGGAATGTACATAATTCCCAATGAGTTTCAGCCTTTCAGCAATCAGCAAATCTTAAAACAGCTGCTGAAACATCTACCTGCTTACTCTTCACTACCTCCTTCTGTCTTCTCATCACCTCTCTCCATCTGGTTTTCCACTTTTCTAAAGTTTCTTCAGCACTACCAATGAATGGCTCAAATCAGAGCCTCCTAGGCTTTAGTGACAAATCTTTTACTTACAAAGTAGAACTCACAAAATAATTCCCACTGTTAGTTATAAAACAAAAAAATATCCTTATAAAATCATTTCTTTGTCTTCAAATGATTATCGGATTCACAACTTTGTGAGTTTTAATCATTTTTTGTGATTATAGCCAGAGTTTATTATATTTGGAAGAGCTTTATATTTTGTTGTCTGTAAGATTAACTTTGCAGTAAGAGAAATGGAATCTTATGATTTATTCTTTTTTCCTCTCTTTTTTATTTTTTTTAGCTTACATCATTCATTTCCACAAGATTTTGAGTTATAAAATTAATCCCCATTTTTCTCCTACCCACTACCCCAAAAGAGCAAACCCACAGAATATCCCCTACCCCAATCTGCTCTTTCCCATATCTTTCTCCATCCCCCCTCTGACTTTCCAGTAGGGCATGGTCGATCTCTATGCCCCGGTGACTGTATATTTCCCAGTTACATGTAAAATAATAATAGTAATAATAATGATAATATATATATTTAAACATTTGATTTTAAAACTTTGAATTCCAGATTCTTTCCCTTCCTCCATCATCACCCACCCTTACTGGGAAGATAGGCAATTCAATATAGGTTGTACAAGTGAAGCTATGAAAACATTTCCATAGTGGATATATTGTGAAATATTGACTCTATTTTCCTCCATCCTATCCCATCCCCCACTTGTTCTATTCTCCACTTTGATCCTGTCCCTTTTGAAAAGTGGGTGCTTCCAACTTCCCCCCCACACACACCCAGCCTGCCCTCCCTTCCATCATCCCCCCTCTCATCCCCTTAGTCCCTACTCTCCTGTAGGGTGAGATACCCTATTTAATGTGTATGTCATTCCCTCTCTAACTCAAATTTATGGAGAATAAGTTTGACTCATTCCCTTTTGCCTTCCTGTTCTTCCCCTCCATTGAAACAGTTTTCCCTTGCCTCTTCTATATGAGATAATTTACACTATTCTGCCTCTCCCCATCTCCTCTCATTATATTCCCCTCTCACCTCTTAATTTCACTTTTTAAGTCTCATCCCTTCCTATTAAATTGGTCCTGTGCCCTCGGCCTATATATACCTGTACAAATATATTCACACACTCACTTATGTGTTCATATGCCCATAGACCCTCCTATATAGGCATACACACACATATGTGTGTGTGCATGTGTGTATATAAACACACATACATACATTTCTATTTCCTTCAACTATTCTCATATTGAGAAATATTTCATAAGTTAAAATTTTTGTTTTTCCATGTAGGAATGTAAATAGTTCAACGTTGATAAGTTCCTTATGATTTCTTTACCCTGTTTACCTTCTTATGCTTCTCTTGTTTCTTGTATCTGAGTGTCAAATTTTCTTTTGAGCTCTGGTTTTTTTCATCAAGAATGCTTGAAATTCCTCTATTCCATTAAACCTTATTTTGCCCTGAAACATAATACTCAGGTTTGCTGGGTAGGTGACTCTTGGTTTTAACCCCAGCTCCTTTGACCTCTGGAATATCATATTCCAGGCCCTTCAATCCCTCAATGTAGAAGCTACCAGGTCCTGTGTTACTTGTCCTGAGTGTGTTTTCACAATATTCAAGTTGTTTCTTCCTGGCTGCTTGTAATATTTTCCCCTTGATCTGTGAACTCCAGAACCTGGCTACAATATTCCTAGGTGTTTACTTTTTGGGATCTTTTTCAGGAGGTGATAGGTGGATTCTTTAAACTCTATTTTAACCTCTGGTTCTAAAACATCAGGGTAATTTTCCGTGAGAATTTCTTGAAAGATGATTTCTAGGCTCTTTTTTTGATCATGGTTTCAGGTAGTCCAATAATTTTTAAATTATGTCTCCTGGATCTATTTTCCAGGTCACTGGTTTTTCCAATGAGATATTCATATTACCTTCTATTTTTTCATTTGTTCATATCTGCTTAACAGTATCTTGATTTCTCAAAAACTCACTATTTTCCATTTGCTCCAATCTAATTTTGAAGGAATTATTCTCTCCAGTGAGCTTTTGAGATTTTTTTTCCATCTGGCAAATTTAGCTTTTTAAGTCATTCTTCTCTTCATTGCCTTTTTGAGCCTCTTTTTGCCATTTGAGTTATTCTATTTTAAGGTGTTATTTTCTTCAGTCAGGTTGTTGTCTCTCGTTTCATAATTTTCTTGCATCATTCTCATTTCTCTTCCCAATTTTTCCTCCACTTCTCTTACTTGGTTTTCAAAATCCTTTTTGAGCTCCTCTTTAGCCTGTAACTGGATCATGTTTTTCTTGGAAGCTTTGGTACAGGATTTCTGACTTTTCTGTCTTCCTCCTGTTCCATGCTTTGATCTTTTTTGTCCCCAAAATAGAAGTGTAAAGTCAGATTGGTCTGCTTGCATTGCTTCCTTTTCTTGCTTATGTTGCCACTCAATTACTTGACTTTTGAGCTTTTTGCCACAGTAGAACTCTGCTACCAGAAAGGGGAGATTTGTCCCAAATTGCTGGGGTTTTCACAGCTCTTAGTTGGGTGCCCTCTCTGAAGCCTTCACATGCTCTGGCAAACTGGTTATGTACCCCAGGACCTCCACCCTAGACAGCAATCCAGATCCAAGCAGGTTAAAGCAAGAGCAATTACCTCTCAGACTAGTCATTTGGTCCCCCTACAATCTGCTGACCAGGAACTCTGAAGCAGCAATGTGGCTGTGGCTGCAGTCCCCCTTCAGCCACTTCTCCCTCCAGGGGGTGAAGGCCGGACCACTGTCCCAAATTCCCAGATACCAAAGTCCACACTGCACTGACCTCTCACTGTTTCCTTAGCATATATGTTTATATTTCTGGAAACCCCACAGCTGCTGGTGATCTGAAGTCCCTCCAGCCAGTGGCTGGTTGGGGTACCCTTAAGCTAGTGTTGGGCTCACGTGGGTCTGGGCTCGGGTTGCCTCCCCGAGCTCTGTGCTGGCCCATTGATGCAGGCCTGTAGGTTGTCTTCAGCAGGAATTTAGCTTCTCTCTGTCATTTTGTGGATTCTGTAGATCCAAAGTTTGTTTAAAGTTTTTTACTTGAATTGGAGGAGGTAAGAGCAGGAGCCTCATGGAATTCCTTTTTCTACTCTTCCATCTTGACTCTGCCCCCCAAGTTATAATCTTTCATACAAATAAACTGAGGAACCACAATGCCCTGCATTCTCAATATTTTCCTGTATCCAAATACGTCCTCTTGGTCCTTGATTTCATCCTTCAAAAAGTCTGTCCTTCCTCAAATTTTATCAAAAATATAATCAAAACTTCAATTTTTTGCCCTTTTGAGCAACTTAGGAGTTGATATATAAAAAGTGCAGTATCTCACATCCCTTACAAAATTATTTGCTTCTTTTTATTTCTTTAAGTAAAAGTTCATTTTCTGCCCCCAAATGTTTGTCCTCTGCTCCTTTTAGAAATCAAAATAATTATATATAAAAGAAGCAATACTTTTTAAACCTTAAAAGAGCAAAGAGATATGGATTAATATTGTTGCTGCTGCTCTTACTTTGCATATATTTATTCATGGGTTTGTATATTTTATATAGATGTTTATCTATTTATGTGAATTATGTGTAATCTTAGTAGGTTCCATTATTAAACTCCATCACAGCAGGACCTCTTTTATTTTTGACTTTGTATCTTAAAAGCCTATTATAATGCAGATAGTAGGTGTTTAATAAATTTTTCATCATTAAATTTCATTGAAGAGTATAGAGTAAAATTTGCCAAAATAGAAGCATCTATTATCATGACCAAATGTATCTTTGGCCAAAAATAACTGTTTTTGTACTTTGGACAAAGTGAAGGTGGAAAGTTAGATAGCTAGAACATGGGAATGTCTGTTTGACATGTGTGATATTCCAATGACTTCAAGGACTTGGGCTGACTAATTTTATGATTTCACTAATGTTTTAGAGTATACCTATAAACATACCATGAAATGAAGTGGAAATGTAGACATGAATTATGTTATGCAGTTCATTTTTATCAACAGAAATAGTGAATAAAATTCATAGGGGAAAATCTATTCCATGGGGCTGTATTTTCAAGCCTGTCTACTCTGATGGCTGATAATATTAATAGAATAACAATTAAATTTCCATTTTACTTTATGTAGCCAGGGTACAGTACTGGTAAAATAAAAAGTGTTTCAACTACTCAGGTAACTTTTTGGATTCAAATAGAAGTGATTATAACCACCACCCCCTTCTCCACAGACACATATATGTGTATATATATTGTGTGCATGTGTATGTGTGTGTATGTGCAATTAGAATTTGACCAACATTTCCTGAAGGAATCTCTCCTTCTTTGTGCCCTGGAATGTTGTTCACATTTTCCTCTTACAATCCTTGTACCATAGAAATTTATGTGCATGCCTTAGAGAATGGTCCATACCTTATTCATTTTGCTATCTCTCCGTCCCAGAAAGTCATGAACTTGTGCACATACTAATATCTCAATAATAGTAGCTTATGAATGAAATAATTAATAACAAATGAATGGGTACTTTCTGTTTGTAAATATCTTAAAATTCATTAAATCACAGCATATCAACGATGAGTATTGAGATTGAAAATGAGTATCAGAATAAAACTGGAAAATAACACATGGATTCCAGGAATAAAACAAACAAACAAACAAACAAACAATGGAAAATATTTGTATAATTTGGCATTGAGAACATGCATATTTAAGTTACGCAAACCTTATAGCCAAATATTCTTTGCAATTAAACAGAGCATAGTATCTAATCAAGAGTAATTTCCAAAGAAAATAACAAAGTATATTAGAGCACAGAACATTATGGCTTGGTGTTTACATTTTAAAAATTCAAAATTTGTCTTCTGTTGGTTCCAATAACAATCTATCTCACAGTTAGCCAAGTTTAGTTTCTTATCAAGAAAAAAAAAGCAGAGAGGGTGGAGTCAAGATGGCAGAGTAAAAGCAGGGCCTTGCCAGAATTCTCCCCCAAACCCCTCCAAATACCTGTAAAAATGAGTAAAAAAAATGACTCTAAACAAATTTTAGAGCAGCAGAACCTACAAAAAGAGAGTGAAACAAATTTCCAGTCCAAAACAACCTCGATGGTTGATGGGAAAGGTTTGTTGCACCGGGTTAGGAGATGAGTGTTTCTCCTGCACAGACCAGACCCCAGCAAACCTGGAGCAGACCTCAGGGGACTGAATCACTAGTAGCTGAGGTGGTTTGCAGATTTCTCAAACCACAATTGCTAAAGACAATTTAGAAAGTCAGAGGGAAAAAATCCGTTGGACTTAGGTAAGGGAATAGCATAGACCAGCCCATGCTCCAGTGCCTCCCTAAGGCAGAAGTGGTGGTGGCAGGGGCAACTATATCAGCTGCTTCAAGAGCTCTCAGCCCACAGACAGTACGGGGAGAAAACAATTGATCAGAAGGTGAGTAAAGGGATCAATTTGCTGATATAGAGGCAGGATTCTGTTGCTTTGCCCCTACTTGGAGCTGGGTCTCAGTCTTGGGTGGTAGTCCTGGGGCATGGAGGAGTACTGGCATAGGAGAGCTTGTAGCAGCAGTGGAGAGGGAATCCATCTCACAGTTCCAGGGCAGAAAAGAGTATTTGAGGTAACTCACAGACCAGAAGAGAAGTAACCACCTCTTCTTAGATCATATGACCTTTGAAGAACTGAAAATTTACAGGTCCCTAGAAGTATCTCTGAGAACTCTGCACAAAACCCCTGAAGCTTGGAATGCTTCAGTATGCCCTCCACATGGGAGACAGAACCCTATCTTAACTGAGTTAAAAAGTCAAGTAACTGACTGGGAAAATGGGCAAGCAGTGGGAAATACTCAGACTATAGAATCTTACTTTGATGACAAGGAAGATCAAAACATACAATCAGAAGAAGACAACAAAGTCAAAACTCCTACATCCAAAGCCTCCAAGAAAAATATGAATTGGGGTGGGTGGCTAGGTGGCACAGTGAATAGAGCACCAGCCCTGGAGTCAGGAGAACCTGAGTTCAAGTCCAACCTCAGACACTTGACACACTTACTACCCATGTGACCTCGGGCAAGTCACTTAACGCCAACTGCCCTGTCGTTCCCCCCTCCAAAAAGCAAAAAAAAAAGAAAAATATGAATTGGTCTGAGGTCATGGAAGAGCTCAAAAAGGATTTTGAAAATCAAGTAAGAGACATAGAGGGGGAAAAAAACAGGCAGTCTTTAATAAAACGCTTTTTACCACACTAAGAATTGATCTGAAAATAAAATAAAAATGAAAAATTTATCATAATTCAATAATTGGATCATAATCAGTCAGTAGCATTTTCCCAAGTTTATATTAAACAAATACACACGTAAATTAAAGTTTATATTCATTTATCAATTTAAATCAAATTCATATGGATTTATACATAGACTAAGATGCTTACATGTACAAGTAAAAAAGGCCAAATATTCTCACTTTTAAAAATATTATTACAATGCACCTGAGAGATAGGAGAAATGAGGGACAACAAAAAAAATTCAAATTTTACTCGTGATTATAAAAATTCTTCCAATTATTGATTTTGTGGTATGTAATAAACTAATTTTACTAGACATTGTAGCATAATGAAGAGAGATAAGGTCTCTGATTTAAGAAGATCTGGCTTCAAGTCTCACCAGTGACAAATAGCACCACCCATGGACATGGGAAATCTATTTAAACTCTTACCTAGTCAGAATAACACTTAAAAATTCTCAATTTCAAAAAAAAAATTCTCAATTACAGAAAAATCAGCAGTAGTAGAAGTTTCTTTATCAGTAGTTACTTTGATGAGGGAAATAACAGAATTGCCAAAAAAATGATAATTTTACAAAGCCCAAATATCTTCCTTTAAATAAGAGGCTGACTCAACTTAAAGAAAAAAAGTAAATATTAAGACTTTAGAATCTTTCAGATTGTGTTTACTTTAAATTTAGGGGTGACATCATGAAAATGATCTTTTTTCCAAGATTTATTGATAATGTTTTTGCATCTTCATTTTCATAAATTATTATTTCCCTTACACATGAGCCATCTCTTATAGCAAAGGATTAAAAAAGGAGGGAAAAAAAGTAATTTAACAAAATTAATGAACACATCAACCAAATATAACAGCTTATGTAATATTACACACCCATATTTCTCCATCTTGCTACAGCTCCAAAAAAATAAGGAAATTCATTTCTTGAGTAATTTTTTCTTTTCGATCAAGCTTGGTCATTGTAATTATACAGTATTCTTTTTGTAGTTTTTGCTTCCTTGTCTGTTTTTTCCACTTACATGTTTAGACTCATTGTGTATATTTCCCTAGTTCTGCATATTTCACTCTGAATCAGTTCATATAAATTTCCCTTGCTTTTCTGATGTCTTTTTTTTTTCTTGGAGTGCATTAATATTCAACTAGATTTGTATAACCACTTTTTGTTTAGGCATTCCCCAATTGATTTAAATCTAGACTGACTCATTCTTTAATATAAAAATTTTATATTATGGAAAAAATCATATAATATTTTATCCTAATTTTTTTATATGTAAAATGGAGATGTTAATGTATGAAGTATATATCTCACATTTTGTATGGGGATATGAAACAAGTTATCAGGAAAAGTACTTAAATCACAATATTTTGTTGTTGTTCAGTCATGTCTGATTCTTTGTAACACCATTTGGGATTTTCTTAGTAAAGAGACTAAAGGGGTTTGCCATTTCCTTCTCCTGCCTATTTTACATATGGGGAAAATGAGGTAAACAAGGTTAAGTGACTTATCCAGGGTAACAGAAGCTATTAAGTGTGAGGCCAGATTTGAACTCAGGAAGTTTAGTCTTCCTGACTCTGATACCAACACTCTATCTAATATGCCCTCTAACTGCCCCAAATCACAATATACCTTTCTACTGTTTTTTATTTTATAATTTAAATAATATATAATTTATAATTAATAAATTTGTCAGATTACCACCTTTAAATATTAATTGATTTATGAATGAAGTACTTCCTGCTCTATCAAGGAAGGAAGTAGAAAAAAAGGAAGGAATGATGACATGTGTGGGAGGGAGAGGGGGAGTAGGAGGAGAAAAGAAACACCAGGTAGCTTTATATAGTGCTAATATGTGCCAGGCCCTATGCTAAACGCCTTAGAAATATCTCATTCGATCCTCACAACAAATCTATTACACAGGTGCTATTAATATAACAATTTTTAGTTGAGTAAAGTGAATCAGGCTGAGATTAAAGATCACAGTTATTAAGGGCCTGAGCTAGATTTGAACTTTAATCTCTCTGACACCAGGCTTAGCACTCTATCTAATGTGGTACCTTAAAGATGAAGACAACTTCAAGAAGTATTTATTTATTTATTAAAGCAATCAGGGTTAAGTAACTTGCTCAGTTACAAGGCCAGTTATTTCTGGATGTGGTGCTAAGTATCTGAGCCCAGATTTGATCCCTAGGTCATCCCAACACTGGAGCTGGTGCTCTTTACTTGCTGAGTCACCTGGCTGCCCCTAAGCAATTGGGGTTAAGTAACTTGCTCAAGGTTACACGGCCAGGTGTTTCTGGCTGGGTGCTAAGTGTCTGAGCCCAGATTTGATCCCCAGGTTATCCCGACACTGGATCTGGTGCTCTTACTCACTGTGCTACCTGGCCGCCCCAAGAAGTATTTACTGAGAACAAATAAACCAACCACTAGATTCCTGATAAGCCCAATGAATTTTTCAAAACCAGTATAAATAAATAAATGGTCTGTTGGTCAGTGCCTACTAACTTCTTTTCTCTTCCTCAAAAGAGAAAGTCTCTCTCTCTCTCTCTCTCTCTCTCTCTCTCTCTCTCT
>NW_027185779.1:12660751-12672768 GCF_028583685.1 Petaurus breviceps papuanus | reverse complement strand
TCTCTCTCTCTGTCTCTGTCTCTGTCTCTCTCTCTCTCTCTCTCTCTCTCTCTCTCTCTCTCTCTCTCTCTCTCTCTCTCTCTCTCTCTCTCTCTCTCTCTCTCTCTCTCTCTCTCTCTCTCTCTCTCTTTCTCTCTCTCTCTCTCTCTCTCTCTCTCTCTCTCTCTCTCTCTCTCTCTCTCTCTCTCTCTCTCTCTCTCTCTCTCTCTCTCTCTCTCTCTCTCTCTCTCTCTCTCTCTCTCTCTCTCTCTCTCTCTGTCTCTCTCTCTCTCTCTGTCTCTCTGTCTCTCTCTGTCTGTCTCTCTCTCTCTCCTTTCCTCTCTCCCTTTCTTTCGCTCTTTCTCCCTCCCCACAAACACAAATTCTAACAAATTAATATAATCATAGGCATAATAATATATGCAGGGATGTGGATATTTACCACCTATAAGCATACACAAACACAATCATAAATATATACACAGATGGATTTAAGTGGTTTCAAGATCTGCAGTCGGAGGGAGGGGGTTGAGGTTCTGACTGTGTGGCTCATTCTCCTGTATGACTACAGGCATGTTACTTAAACTTCATGGATGTCAGTTTCTTTAACTATAAAATGACAGGGGTGCCTAGGTGGTAAAGTGAGTAAGAGCCCCGGCCCCCGCATTGGGAGACCCAGGATTGGTTCCAGCCTCAGATACTTGGCACCCACACAAAATAACTGGCTGTGTAACCTTCAGTAGGTTACTTAACCTTAATTGCTTTAAAAAAAAAAAAACTATAGAGACACAGAGGCAGGCCTGGAAGGCGCGACCTGCAGAGTCAGAGGCAGGCCTGAAAGGGGCCTGATCAACTTGGAGGGCAAGTCTTCCCACCAACCACAAGGGCCACTACCAGGCCTATCACCAAAGGGCTGGGACTGGAAAGTGCAAGTTAAGAAGCAAATACAGGGGCCCCTGTCCTGGAAAGCAAACACTCTTGGGGCTACCACTTCATAGCCCAGAAATTAAAAAAAAAAAAAGCCCCCTTCAGGACCTCCAAAGACCAGGATGACAGAGGGAACCTCACTTGCTCCAAAACCCCTTCTGACCCTGAAAACATAATAACTCTTGCCCCAGGGCAAAACCCTCTATAGTAAAGGCTTGGGATCCTAGAGGAAGGGCCTGGCTAGGAACCTGCCTCAAAAATGGGTAGAAAGCAGACTACAAAGACAAAAACTCTAGAGTCCTACTATCCTCAGAGGGAGGAACCAAACTCAGAGGGCGACAATGTGGACTCCACAGCCACAGCTGAAACTTCAACAGAGAATGGGTCCCAAAAACAGAAGGCTCTCCTAGATGAGATCAAAAGGAACTTTGAAAACAAAATGAGAGAGATAGGAGACTGAATAATTCTCTCAAAACCAAAATAGCAGAATTAGGAAAACATTATAATGAGGAAAACATCTCTCTAAAAAGAAAAGTGTGTGATATGGAAAAGGAGCTCCAAAAATTAACCAAGGAAAATGGTTTGCTAAAAACTAGAATCAACCAAATGGAAACAAATAACTCTATGTGGAACCAAGAATTAGTCAAACAAAACAACAAGAATGAAAAATTAGAAAAAAAAAAAAAAAGGTAAAATACCTCAAAGAAAAAAATAACTGACCTGGAAAACATATCCAGGAGAGATAATATGAGAATAATAGTCCTACCAGAAAATCATGATGAAAACATGAGCCTGGACCACATACTCCAAGAGCTCTTTAAGGAAAACTGCCCTGAGATACTAGAACCTGAGGGTAAAATAGAAATCGAGAGAATCCACCGGACACCTCTTGAAAGAGATCCCAAACAGAAAAGTCCTCGAATTGCTGTGGCCAAACTCCAGAACTACCAGATAAAAGAGAAAATACTTCAAGTGGCCAGAAAGAAACAATTCAAATACTGAGGGTCCACAGTGAGGATAGCATAGGATTTGGGAGCCCCTACACTGAAAGATTGGAGGCAGTGGAATACAATTTTCCAGAAGGCAAAAGAGCTCGGGTTACAACCAAGGATCACATACTCAGCGAAACTGAGCATATTCTGCGAGGCAAAGAGATGGTCATTCAATGATATGACAGAGTTCCTGACCTTCTTGATAAAAAAGCCAGAACTCAATGGAAAATTCAACCTCCAATTACGAGATGCAACATTGACTTAGAAAGGAAAACACACACACACACACACACACACACACACACACACACACACACACACACACACCCTGCTATTTGATAAGAGCAAACTGGTTATAGACAAGTAGAGGGTATAACTATAAAATACACAAAATGATGATTAAAAAAAATCTTATTAAGGGCTACAAAGGGACTGCAATGGAAGAAAGGGAATGGATGAAGTGGAAAAGGGTAAATTATACCACACATAGAGGCATAAAACTGTATAGCAGAGGAAAAGAAGGGAGGGAGTTGGGAATCATATGCGCTTTTCCCTCATTGGTTCTGGTACAAGGAGCAAATAACAACCAGTTAAGCATAAGACTCTATGGAGAAGAAATGCAAAAAGTATCATTTTAGAGGGAAAGAGGGGAGGGAGAGGAGATTTGTTGATTTATGCATGAGATTTGTTCCTGTCATTCTTGGTGTGAAGAAGAAATAACATACTTCATTAAGTATAAAAATATCCTACAGGCAGTAGGAAGGGAAAAGGGCTATGAAAGGGGGGTATGAGTGGTTTGTAGGGAGGGAAGAAGTAAGGGGAAAGGGGAGGAAAAGGGAAGGGGGATGATAAGGGAATATTGAGGGAGGCAGTGGTCAAAAGGAAAACTACTAAGGGGGGAAGGGAGAAGGGGGGGGGGATAGGAACATTAACAGGGGCGGGAATAGGATAGAGGGAAAGAAACAGATAACAATCATAACTGTAAATGGGAAAGGAATGAACTCTCCCATAAAACGGAGACGGATAGCAGAATGGATTAGAAATCATAATCCGACAATATGCTGTTTATAAGAAACACATCTGAAACAGAGGGATACACACAGGGTAAAGGTAAAAGGCTGGAGTAAAATATATCATTCCTCAGCTAAAGTAAAAAAAGGATGGGTAGCAATCCTTATCTCAGATAAATCAAAAGCAAAAAATGACCTAATGAAAAGAGATAAGGAAGGAAACTATATCCTGTTAAAAGGCACTATCGAGAAAGAAACAATAACATTACTTAACATATGTGCACCAAGTGGTATAGCATCCAGATTCCTAGAGGAGAAGGTAAAGGAAGTAGAAGAAGAAATATATAGCAAAATTATATTGGTGGGAGACTTTATTGTCCCCCTCTCTGAACTTGATAAATCCAACCTCAAAATAAACAAGAAGTTAAGGAGGTGAATAGAATTTTAGAGAGGGTAGGTATGATAGATCTCTGGAGAAAACTGAATGGGGATAAAAAGGAATATACTTTCTTCTCAGCAGTTCATGGCATATACTTAAAAATTGACCACATTATAGGTCATAAAAACCTCACAGTTCTATGCAGTAAGGCAGAAATATTAAATGCATCCTTCTCAGATCATGATGCAATAAAAATTATATGCAGTAAAGGGCCAGGGAAAGACAGACTAAAAACTCATTGGAAATTCAACAATTTAATCCTAAAGCCTGAGTGGGTCAAACAAGAAATTATAGAAACAATCAGTAATTTCATTTAAGAGAATGATAGTAATGAGACAATATACCAAAATTTGTGGAATGCATTAAAGGCAGTCTTTAGGGGAAGTTTTATATCCCTGAGTGCAAACATGATTAAATTAGAGAAAAGGGAGCTCAATGAATTAGACATGCAATTGAAAAACCTAGAAAAAGGACAAATTCAAAATCCCCAATTGAATACTACATTAGGAATATTGAAAACCAAAGGAGAGAATAATAAAATTGAAATTAAGAAAACTATTGAATTAATAAATAAAACCAAGAGCTGGTTTTATGAAAAAACCAACAAAATTGATAGACCCTTAGTCAATATGATAAAAAAAAGAAAGAAGAAAACAAAATCATTAGTATCAAAAATGAAAAGGGTGAATCTACCTCCAATGAAGAGGAAATCAAAACAATAATTAGGAATTATTTTTCCCAATTGTATGCACATAAATTTGACAATCTTAGGGAAATGGACGAATATTTACAAACATACAAGTTGCCCAGATTAACTGAAGAGGAATTATATTACTTAAATAATCCCATCTCAGAAAAAGAAATTGAACAAGACATCAGTCAACTCCCTAGGAAAAAAATCTCCAGGGCCAGTTTGATTTACTAGTGAATTCTATGAAGCATTTAAAGAACAATTGATTCCAATACTCTACAAACTATTTGGGAAAATTAGTGAAGAAGGGGTCCTATCAAATACTTTTTATGACACAAATATGGTACTGATACCTAAACCAGGAAGAGATAAAACAGAGAAAGAAAATTATAGACCATTCTCCCTCATGAATATAGATGCAAAAATTTTAAATAAAATATTAGCAAAAAGGCTACAGCAACTTATCTCAAGAATAATACACTTTGATCAGGTAGGATTTATTCCAGGAATGCAAGGATGGTTTAATATTAGGAAAACCATCAGTATAATTCATCATGTCAACAATAAAAGTAGCAGAAACCACATGATCATCTCAATAGATGCAGAAAAGGCTTTTGACAAAATACAACATCCATTCCTATTAAAAACATTAGAAAGTATAGGTATAAAAAGAGCCTTCCTTGAAATAATAGGTAGCATCTATTTAAAGCCATCAGCAAGTATTATATGTGATGGGGAGAAGCTAGAAGCATTTCCCATAAGATCAGGGGTGAAACAAGGGTGTCCACTATCACCCCTCTTATTCAATCTGGTACTAGAAATGTTAGCAGTAGCAATTAGAGAAGAAAAAGAAATCAAAGGAATCAAGTTAGGCAAAGAAGAGACCAAGCTATCACTCTTCACAGATGATATGATGATATACTTAGAGAATCCTAGAGAAGCAAGTAAAAAACTGCTTGAGACAATAAATAAATTTGGCAAAGTTGCAGGATATAAAATAAACCCACATATATCCTCAGCTTTCCTATATAGTTCCAATGAAATTCAACAGCAAGAGATAGAAAGAGAAATCCCATTTAAAGTTACTGTAGACATTATAAAATATTTGAGAATCTACCTGCCTAAACAAACCCAGGACCTATATGACCACAATTACAAAACACTTTTCACACAAATAAAGTCAGATCTAACGAATTGGAAAAATACCAGTTGCTCATGTCTGGGTCAAGCTAATATAATAAAAATGACAATTTTACCTAAATTAAATTATATATTTAGTGCCATACCAATTAATTTACCAAAAAACTACTTTATAGAGCTAGAAAATATAGTAAAAAAATTCATTTGGAAGAATAAATGGTCCAGAATATCAAGGGAGACTAGCTATACCAGATTTCAATCTCTATTATAAAGCAGCAGTCATCAAACCTACTTGGTACTGGCTGAGGAATAGAGGAGTGGATAAATGGAATAGATTAGGCACACAAGATTCAGAAATCAACAACTATAGTAATCTATTGTTTGATAAACCCCCAGACCCTGATTTTTGGGATAAGAACTCACTATTCAACAAAAACTGCTGGGAAAACTGGAATATAGTATGACAGAAACTGGGCATAAACCATTATCTAACACCATATACCAAAATCAAGTCTAAATGGGTGCATGATCTAGGTATAAAGGTTGATACTGTAAGCAGTCTCCTAAAACAAGGAATAGTTTACCTATCAGACTTGTGGAGAGTGAAAGACTTTATGACTAAACAAGAATTAGAGAACATTATAAAATGTAAAATGGATCATTTTGACTACATGAAATTGAAAAGCTTCTGTACAAACAAAGCCAATGTAACCAAGATTAAGAGGGAGGTGGGAAATTGGGAAAGAATCTTTACTACCTATGTCTCTGACAAAGGACTCATTTCTAAAATATACAGAGAATCGAGTGAAATTTATAAGAATACAAGTCATTCCCCAATTGATAAATGGTCAAAGGTTATGAACAGGAAGTTTTCAGAGAAAGAAATTGAAAATATATATAAGCATATGAAGAAATGCTCTAATTCACTATTGATTAGAGAAATGCAAATCAAAACAACTCTCACCAGTTAGATTGGCTAAGATGACAAAACAGGAAAATGATAAATGCTGGAGAGGATGTGGACAAATTAGAAGACTAATGCATTGCTGGTGGAGTTGTGAACTGATCCAGCCTTTCTGGAGAGCAATCTGGAATTATGCCCAAAGGGCTATAAATACTTTCATACCCTTTGATCCAGCAATACCACTCCTAGGGTTATATCCCAAAGAGATCATAGAAGTGGGAGAAAGACTCATATCTATAAAAATGTTTATAGCAGCTCTTTTTGTGGTGGCAAAGAATTTGAAATTAAGGGGGTGCCCATCAATTGAGGAATGGCTGAACAAGTTGTGGTATATGCATGTTATGGAATACTATTGTGCTATAAGAAATGAGGAGCAGATGGAATTCATATTTACCTGGAGAGGCTTATACAAACTGATACTGACTGAGAAGAGTAGAACCAGGAGAAATTTGTACACAATTACAGACACAACCTATGTGTGATGACCAACTTTGATAGACTGGACTCCTCTCAGCAATGCAGTGATATGTCAATCCCAAAAGACTCATGATGGAGAGAAATATGTACATCCAGAGAAAGAACTAGAAAGAACTGAGTCTATATCCAGGTGGAAGCAAAATACCTGATCTTTTTCCTTCTCTTATTTGGTTTTATGTCCTCTTTACCATTTTTCATTCCAGCTGATACAATCCATCTTTATAACCTAACTAATGTATAATGTGAAAGTATTTACCGATCCTATACTTGACTATATGCCACCATGTGGAGGAGGGTAGGGAGGGGGACAAAATGTGAAACTCTAGGAATTGTGGAATCGAATCCTGTAAACTAAAAGGGAACAAACAAATAAATTAAATAAATGTTTATAGATTGAAAAAAATTATAAAATGACAGAATTGGACTAGATGACTGCCAATGCCTCTTCCAGATCTAAATTGATGAACCTATAAAGTATTTGAATATACTTGTTCACCTCTTTTTATTAAAAGGAAGTGCTACTTTTCCCTACACCTATTTCACTCCATTTATATGGCTTTGGAAAAAAAAAGGGAAATGTCACTGATATTTTTATACTAATATCTGAATCACATTTTTCATAGCATTATAATTAAAATTAATATTTACTTTTAATTATCACTCCTGAGTTTAAAAAATTCTACAAATACTTCTACATTCTTAATTTATCATATACAAATCTTTAAGCGTTGATGACTTCATAAATAAATGTTCCAAGTAATCATTAATGAGTTAAAATTAATTTACTAATCAAAAAGTTGACAGAAGTATAGCTTGTTTTAGTACAGTTTTATTTTTTTTTCTAAAAAATTTTCAACCTCCCACATAGATCCATGTTACAAAGTTGAGTGTAGAGCTTTGTGTTTCACCAATAAAATATCTAAGAAACAATTAATTGTATCCACAGAAATAAAAAACAGAGTTTGTGTATATATGCATTTCTTCTAAATAGCCATATATCTCACCTGGGGAAATTGGTTTCATTACAAGAAGACATAGTTATCATGTTCATTAGGAAGCAACTACCCAAATTATTAATAATTAGTGCCCAATAGTTAATAATGTCAGAATTGATGCAACCATAATTGGGTCAAGGAAATAGGGAATGATAATGAGTCTCATTTTGTGACAGTTCTATCTTTACACAGATGGATAAATGACATCATTATGGCAGGCAACTGATTCTAATGAAATCCACAACTGAAAAGATAGTTTTAAAATATTCTAGGGGAATTCATTTGAATTGTGCAATGACTCAATTTTTAATTTCAAATGTAAATGCAGTAGTAGTTCTTTCATAATCACTGACAAAACTTCATTGAATTTCTCTAGAATGGCCTGATACTGACAAGATTCAATCACCAAAATTATTTCTTGAATTGCAAATACTCTTCCCTAAATCTCAGGTTACTTTTACTTGAAGAAGGCAAACTAAATTGAAGTCATAATATATAATGCCCCAATTCATTGTTTTTATATTTGTGTGTTTTTAATTGAAATCGGAGATTGGTCACATGTGGATTCCTGTTCTTGTGGCAAGAATCAAGATGATCTACAGTTATGTGACCAGATATTTAATAATTTTACAATTATCCTCAATTAGAACTGCCATCAAAAGCACATCACAGTTGACAACAATTCCCTATTCTTCAAACTCTGTATTTATTTACAACTCTTAGTAAAATACTCTGAATCTACCTTTATCTGCATCTTCAAATAAAAAGTAATTGTTTGAGGTAATAAAAATAGCACTTCTATAGCACTTTAAAGTTTGAAAGGTGTTTTATTTATATTATATCTCAGTTAATCCTCACAACCCTGGGGGGAGGGGAGAAGGTGGTATTATTATCCTTACTTTTCAGATGAGAAACTTGAAGTGAAGAGGATCTAAGAGACTTGCCTAGGATCATAGATCTCATAATGTCTGAGGCAGAATTTGGGTTCTGGTTTGCTAACTCCAAGCTCAAGACTTTATTTACTATACCATCTATCTGCCTACTCTGTTATCTCAGCAAAACAATAACATTCATTTTTGGTGCTATACATTATTTTTAATTTTTTTTTGCTTACTAATACAGTATTTATTTGTCTTCCCTCTGTCAAACCCTGAGCCCATGGCTTTCCCCAGGGCTACCTGGTAAGTTGGAGGTGGAGGTATACACAGGCTGGAAGAGACATGGAAGAACCAGGAGGACAAGGAGGAACATTCAGAAACGTACGGGGAATAGAAATGGCTCCATCACATGGCAAAGAGGATGAGGAAGGCCACCATCAGGCAAAAGAGCCCCAAGGCCTCAGACAGGGCAAAGCCCAAGATGGCATAGAAAAAAAGCTGTTGCTTCAGGGAGGGGTTCCTGGCATAACCGATGATGAGACTTCCAAATACAATCCCAATCCCAGCTCCAGAGCCAGCCACCCCCACAGTGGCAGCCCCAGCTCCAATAAATTTGGCTGCTGTGTCAATGTCCTTTGAGACAGCACCAGTTTGGAATCCACATCTGGGGACAAGAGAGGTCAAGGGACTTGATGCTGCCAAAATGCTGAGGTTCTCATCTGTCCGAACCTCTGGCCGTTTTAGCACCACTGCAGACAGCGGTCTACTCAGCAGCTGAGAGCTGCTCCTCACAAGAGCAGGGGTAGAGATGAACTTGGCGCAGGCATACATTCTCAGGGGGTGAGGGGCAAAGCTGAAGAGCTGCCGGCAGAGCAGAGGAGACAGAGAGGGGGAGGGGAAAGAGAACTCTATACATTATTTTTAGAGAGATATTGGAATTCATTCAAGTCCTACCTGACTGCTTGTGTGAACCTGGGTAAATCATTTGACCACTAAGTATGCTAGGTAACTTTTTAGGACTAAAAGTTAAAGAGAAAATATTGACTTGCATTTATAGAGTGAATGAACACACCAAGGGACTTTCCATACCAATATAACCATGAACTGGTAATTATATATTTTTCCCTCTACCTTATTTTTGCATCATAATTTTTCTGAAATCTATGGAGACTAACTTCCATTTTTTAAATTTTTTTATTTCTGTTTTTTGGAGGGCAATTGGGGTTAAGCGACTTGCTCAAGGTCAGAGCGCTAGTTGTTGTGTGTGTGTTAAGTGTCTGAGGCCGGACTTGAACCCAGGTCCTCCTGACTCCAGGGCTGGTGCTCTGTTCACTGTGCCATCTAGCCACCCCTAACTTCCAAATTCTTGAGAAGAATGAATTAGTTGTTTTCAAAAAAGCAAAACCAGTTAAAGCAACAACAACCAAGTAGGAACAATAGTTTAAATATTAAGCACCAATAGTGGAGTCCTACAGTATCCCTGTGGAACAAATATAGCCAAAAGGTATAAGCAAAGGAACATAAAAATGGGAGATGAGGAAAGAAAAATTACAAGAATAAGAAAAGAGGATAAAGAGGATAAAAAAGAGGTTAATCATTCTAAAAATAAATAGCCCCAAACCAGACTCTCTACATCTGTTTCAAAAGAAAAAAAAAATCCTATGAATTTTCATTATAAAATACCAACTTGCTTTCCTTAGTCTGTCATCATTTAACTTGCATTAATGATTTTCAAACTTAGTTTGGAGAATTAGATTTGTTTACTCATATACCATAATTTGAAAGGAACTATATCAAGCATGGTAAAGAATAATTGTATAGCAATATATCTTCAAAAAAATACTTGGATAATTTAGAAGGTGAGGAATGAACAGTAGTTAAAATTTCAGCATTAGAAGCAGTGTAAGTGCCAAGGACCACCATGAAATGAAGTAATTATATTTAGCATAAAAATGACATTTTGCACTACGGAAGTGAATGAATGGTTCTGAGAAGTGGAAAATAATTACTTTCTTACTTAAATGGACAATACACGTTACCATGAACTTAATTTTTATATTTTCTCATTAACTAGAAGCTTTTTTATCCAAATTGTATCAATGGAATATTTCTGGACAGAATTATATCATTTAAAAATTAAAATTCAAGAAAAAATATCATAAGGTTAGATATTCGTATATAGAACATTTATCTGAAGATGCCAACTATGGCACTATTTCTGTCTCAATTAATTATTCTAAAATAAATTTGATAAATTTGTCTATCAAATGACATATTTATCCAAAGATTGTTAGAATCAACATTTTGGGTGAACATTCCCAACTACTGTAATATAACTTTTAAAAATCTTATCTACTTTTTTAAAAAGTATAACAGTATATGACATACAAAACACAAGAAAATGAAATTAAAGAATTTATCATTTGGTGAAAGCAAGTATCTAGGTACACTCTTGAGTAGTTTTGTTCAATAGTTGTTGCTTTGGGAGACTGATTTAAATTAATGATGTTTGTGTGTGTTTATACAAATACATACACATACATATATAATATGTATGTATATGCATGCATATATATATAATTTTTCTACCTTGTAAAAAAGGTCTTTCAAATCTTTTAAATTAGTTTCAGATTTTTGTTTAGTTTCGTTTTAAGAAATGTTTTCTTTACATTTTTATTAAATAAAATTTTAAAGTTTCAGTGAGAAGCATATTGCCATTCATTTAAAAAAAATACTTTAGATTATATAACATTCAGAAGGAATTTCTCTCAGCAGAAGGCTATAAATAAGAAATTTTGGCATTCTAATTCCAGTCCAAATAGCAAGTTCTTACATGCCTTTAGGCAAATAAGCAAAACTCCTTGATGCGATTTCCCCATATACAAAATGAGAATAATATTTACATACTCTTAAAGGTTATTGTGCAAGTTAATTAGCAATTAAAAAATTATTTGAAATTAATAATAGCAAGTTCATACTATATGAATTTTGAACTTGGTGGTGGAAAAATATAAGGCTTTCATCTGGATATAATATTAAAACAGTAAAAGAAAATTATAACTTCCCATAATTATGCAAATATGTTAGAAACTGCTGAACTAATTTAGGTATGTTTTTTACAAAGTTTACAAAGAAAGTCAAATCTATTGATCCATATCAGACCAGTTAGTACACAGAGTGGAAGGAGTCAGTAGCAAAGCGCATGAAATTCAGAATTCTCTGTTGTCTCAGAGCCTTTTAAAGGACTCCATGATATGATCTCATCAGAATTATATACTTTTACTGTTATACAAAAGACATTCCTAATAATGAATAGCAACATACAGCATGGGATTTTTGCCAAGAAAGGTCACAAAGTTAAAAAGATATAAAAGGCAAAGTTGAGAGTAAAGATCCTAAGAAACTACATTGACAACATGTGATGTTAACAGAATCAATTTTTTATTTCTATAGTATACTTTGTTTAGTAGCAGTAGACAAAAAGACAGAGACAGAGAGAGAGAGGGAGAGGGGGGGAGAGAGAGA
>NW_027185779.1:12658493-12660651 GCF_028583685.1 Petaurus breviceps papuanus | reverse complement strand
AAAGAAAGAAAGAAAGAAAGAAAGAAAGAAAGAAAGAAAGAAAGAAAGAAGGAAGGAAGGAAAGAAAGAAAGAAAGAAAGGTTTAGTTACCATTACTTACTCAATTGTGTTTCTGTCCACTTTTCCGGTCATATTAATGCCATAAAACTGCTGCATGGCAGCTAGAGCTGACTGCATGGTCTCTGCAGAACGTAACACCGACATTCTGGGGTCTGTTGGTGGAAGGTAGCCGTACTTTTGTAACCAAACCTGCAATAACAGATAGAGTCCTTTTAGTTCAAATTTACAAATAAGTCAAAAGTTCTTTAGTTCTGTGACCTCCATGTCTAAAATCAAAGTTATTCATTATACTTTACACTATATGTCATTCAATTATTTAAGATTTGTTCACATTGTCATTTAATTACTTATTTGTTGATTTTAGTATAATAGGATAATAGATTTAAGGCTGGAAAATAATCCCAGAGCCAACTCAATTTACATATGTGGATGCTGAACCCTAAAAAAGGTTAAGTAACTTGTTCAACATCACACACAGGTAGTAAGTGGCCAAACTAGAAATGGGAAAAAAGTCCGCTGCCTCCAAGTGTATCTCTTACTATTGTACCACGCTGGTTCAAAATGATCTTTCTCAATAATTGCTTCAACATTTCAAGTTTTGTCTACTAGTATCTAATACAAAAAAAAGCCTTAGAACAAGAACTTTTTTTTTATTAATGTCACCACTAACCTGTTGCTTGAAAATAAACTCTATAAATATCCTCAGGCCATATTGAAAAAATCATTTTCCTTAACAATAAAATACTGACTTCAATTATGCATCTTAACAGAGATGCTACCTCATTCTAGTGTAGTCAGGGCATGAATGCCAGAAACAACCAGTCTATTTAGTGGTGGTTGAAGATGATCTGAAAGTAAAACACTGATATTCACCCCAGGAGAATGTTTTTTTCAACCACTTACTTGCAGTAGCTCCTGTCCATTCATATGACAGAATCATCCAAATGTCTTACTGATGGATAAAAGCTGCCTGAGTAACTAGGCCCAGTCAGTACTCACTTCAAAAGACTATACTTCAGGGCATAAGTTAGAGGAAGCCTAGAGAGGATTGTACCTGACATCAAACTCTGCACAGGGACTGAACCTAAAAAAAGCAAAATGAGTATAGAAACATAGGTGGGTAGAAAATGAAGAGAAATATGGGAAATATTACCACCTTAGATAAAAAACATTTGTTGGTCCCTAGGATTTTTCCAGGTTCATTTCTTCTTCCAAATCATACATTTGGTTCATAGACTTTTCACTGCCTTTGACCTCCCTTCTCTCTAGAGATCCCAATTCACTGGGAACTCAATAAGCTATCTGTCAACCTGATAAAGCTTTCACACCAAAGGATGTTGCCTCTGACATCTCTGTCACTACAGTGTAGAGTGCTTTCCATCTTGTTTCTGCTTCCTGCTCATCATGTAGAGGATGAACAAGGGCCTATGAAAATTCAGGAAGAATTTTTCCCCACATAACAGCATACAGTTCTCTTAAGAAGACACTTCAAAGAAGTAAAGTTATATACATAATGGAAATAAATAGCAAATGTTACTTTGAGCAAACACCCTCAAAGAAACAAATACTGGAAAGAAATCTGTCACAAAAAAAGATAAAAATCTCTTTTTTTTGCTGTATTTCTCAGAGGGACACTGGAACGTACTAATATAAATGCCTTCTCCTCCCCCTTTGTGTCCTGAAAGTGAAATATAACCTCTGTTCTAATACAATGCACAAAAGAAATAATATACTCTTGTCAATGAGCTGTATTTGCAAAATGCAACCTAGGAAATTCATTTTTCATGCAACAAGACAATGCTAAAATATTTTTTCATCTAATCTGTGATGAATAAAGTAGCAGCAAAGATTGTAAAGATACATTTACCTCTGATTTATTATTGCTTGTGTCCAATTCATATGAAATTTAATATAATTGCCATGTTATTTATCACAAAGTAAATGACAATTTAAAATCATACTGTTCATCATGCATACATATGTATACATATATAAATATGTGTTTATATTTGAATGTATTCATGGATAGATAGATGATAGATAGATAGATAGATAGATAGATAGATAGATAGATAGATAGATAGATAGATAGATAGAT
>NW_027185779.1:12643785-12658483 GCF_028583685.1 Petaurus breviceps papuanus | reverse complement strand
GATAGATAGATAGATAGATAGATAGATAGATAGATAGATAGATAGATGGATGGATGGATGGATGGATGGATGGATGGATGGATGGATGTATGGATGGGTAGATGATTTAGCTAAATGGAATCCTTGGTCTGGACCAAAAAATAAGTGTTAGCTGCTATGTTAGGAACCTAGGATAAAAATGCAAAATTGAAAAATTTCTGTTCTCAAGGAGCTTGTATTTTGATAAGTATAGAAATGTGTACATGACTATCTACATATAAAACAAAATTTAAAAAACTAAGTCATTTACAGGGAGCATTAAAAATTGGTGCAATTAAGAAGCGTGTGTTAGAGAACATAGCACTTCATCTGAGCTTTGAAGGAAACTGGAGAGTCCCCAGCAATGAGGAAACAAAATATTCAAAACTTGAATGGCAGTCTCTGCAAAGGAACAGTGGTGGGAGATATTGTATTGTTCATAGGGAATAGAAAATAAACCCAGCAGGACTTAAATGTAAAATTAGTGAGTGGGATTAATGAGAAATCTGTATGAAAAGATGGGTTGCAGCCAGATTGTGAAGAAACTTAAACAGCAAAGAGGAAATCATACTTTATTCTAGAAGCAGATCACTTGACACACAATCTGGAGCTTTTGCTATTATACCAGATTATCCCTACCACTAATTATCATCATATAGTATTTTAGAAATAGAATGCACTAGAGGTTGGACTGAATCACTTCTCTCACTATGAAGAGTAGTTGTGAAGCTATTTTTATAAACCAATCCCTGACATTTAACTTGCTAACTGAATGCTAACAAGTCAATCAGTCAATCAATAAAATATTTCTTAAGTGCCTACTATGTCCTGAAGGAATTCACAATCTAATGGGGGAGACAACACATATAAAGCAGCTAAGAAGTGGAGAGGAGACAGAGGGAGATTATTAGCATAAGGGAATGGACACATAATGAGGTCTTGAAGTCAGTGGGAAATGATCAAATGGTTGCCCTAGATGTACTTCTTAAATGGGGGATTTGGGAAGAGCTCTGGGAGAAAAGTCCCAATGTCCAACCACTCCAGTCAGAGGAAGGAGCTCCAGGGACAGGGTGTACTGAGGTGGTGTGAATTTTGATATATTATAGGATGGTGACTTTATTGGAGACAATTATAAAGTCCGAGAGAGTAGCTATTTGGTAATTATAAGTCAATGTAACACACAATCCAAACTACCATAAAGCTAACAAATCAGAGGAGTAATAGTGAAAATAAAGATTAATGGCTCACTTAATCTAGATTCAAAGACCAGCCCTGCTACTTAATACTTGTGTAATCACTATCTCTCAAATGGTATCTGGAATTAAAAAAAAAAAAACACCTCTACAGTGTTCTACATATTAAATCCTATAAATCCACTGAAAAATGGGCTGCAATAAGACATCAATTATCTGGAATCCAATTAAATATAAACTTCAGTAAATCTGATTAACATTTTTCTCTCATAGTAAGAGATAGTTAGGTTTTACATTGCTTAGAACACTGAGCCGGGAGTCTAACTTTGACCTCAGATACTAATAGCTATCCAATCTTTGGCAGATGACTCTCTTTTCTGGCTTTCAGTTTCCTCATTTGTAAAAGTCTGGGATTGGACTCTATAACATTCAATTTCTTCTAGCTCTAAATGTGTGACCACATGGAATACAAAAGTAAATAAATAAATAAAATCCAAGCCTGCTGATTTAGCATAAAACATATATAACCATAGTACTCCTGAATAATAATGGAATCCCAAGAGACATCTTTCTACCTCATACAATGATGTATAATTATAACTGTCAGAATAATTAAAGTGAAACACTGAAAGAAGATCATTCAGGAAAGATATATTAAATTATGAGCACTATATATAAGGTAAACATAAATCCAATGTATTCAAAAAGAGTACAGGATTGTACTTTGAAGTTATGTAAAAGTCATGTTTGATATCTGATTGTTTCAACTTTTTCTTTGGAAAATATGATCCCTACAAAAGTACTCTAGCAAGGCAAGAGATTACATAACTGTATTTTCAAAGGTTTTCAGAAGTGAAGGCAAAAATAGTTTTCTGAAAACCATCTAGCTAAGTAAAATTTAACCAGAAAATTCAGTGAAATAGGCAATCTCATTTCCTGAGCATTCTTGCTATTTCAGGCTTCACTGTATTTATTCTGAGTTAAAATTATGAGCAGATTTTTAGGCAAGAGGCAAACAGTCCACTATTTTTATAGCATCAAAAATTTTAAGTTGGATAGCCCATAGAGTTCAACAAACTCAACACCCTCCTTTTATAGATGAGGACAGTGAGGCCCAGAATAATTTAATCGCTTATACAAGTTCATACAAGTAGTAGGAACTTGAACCGAGGTCTTCAGACTCCAGATTCATTAACTTTTCCCACTTTTCCATGCATAAGCATTTTCCTAATGAAAAGGCTAAAATGTACACATGAGACTTCTTGCCACATTTATGTATATATTTTGATTGTCATCATTTCAAGTAAGATCATTTTAAAAATTTGCTCCATTGATCATAATTTGGGGAAAATACTCTTTTAAGATGAACTGACTTCAAACCAAGTGTACAAACACACATACACAATACACACACATATACCCATTGGTAACTAATATAAGGCTTAATCATGTCAAAATAATTAATACTGACTGGGATATGAATTTCTAATCTTCTCATATCAAAACCAAAGAGTGCAATATTTTTAGCAGTTATGTAGTGAGATTTCACAACTGACCTTTCATTAATTTTCATCTGTAATGAAAAATTTCTGGGCATTTCAACACCCCAAATTATTTTATAGACTTAAAACATAGCAGAAACACTTATAGTGAACAAAGTACCTTGGGGTTGCCTTTCGATATTATTTAAGTCATTTGATGATGATGATAATGGATAATGATAACAATAATACATGATCTAACATGATCTGAACATATATAACATGATCTGAAAGAAGAATATGAGACACAGACAGAGAGATAGAGACAAAGAAAGCAGACATTTAGAAAATATTGTAAGTTTCTCTAGGTACTTCTTTCCCATTAAGAAAAAAAAATCAGATGTCCACAGATAGCTGGCAAGGGTCTAAGGTCTATTTTTTAGTGTTAAAACTGGCTAAATATGAGTCATAGCTACTAATTAATCCAATAATTTAACCAGTGTGGGGCAATTACAGTGATTTTGTAAAATGTAAAACTTAAAGTATAGATTTTTTGTTTTTTTTTAATTATAAATCAGCATTACAAAAATTAGTCCTTCTGTTCATTTAATTGCAAATGGCTTTTAAATCATGATGATCTTTCCATATTAAAAGTATTAGTAAATGAACTGTTGTGTGTAGCTTCAATTGCACGCCAAATGTTATAATTCAGCAAACATAGTGCAATAGGTACAAACCATGACTAAAATAAAATGCAAGAACATATGGGAATATGGGACAAAATGCATTCAAAATATTTCATCACTTAACTGTCTTTTGGATTTAAGATGAAAATGTACATAGCTGGTTCACTACATCAAATATATTGATGATTACTTTCACTTTACTTCTGACCTTAACATGAGCTTTCTTATCTATTATAAAGATAAAATTGCTATTGAGTAAAAACTACGTCCTTTTCACCCCTCAAGATCCTTTAGGGACAAACATTTCAATTTAGAAACCAAAAATAGTTTAGTCTTACTCTATGTTTGACAAGTATGAGATAAAAATACCTCAGAGAGGAAAAGATGAGGCATGGTATATTTTCTACCTTCTCCTAGATTACCTATAATTCAAAAATGTTAATTTTATGCACTCTATATTTCTTGATTTCCCTCTTTGCCTATTTTATAATTCATTGTATGAACAAAAAAAAATATGACCATCCAAAGGAGATGGGATGGAAATGATGCTACATTACTTAAAAGAAATATTAAATATTTGGAAAGAAAACTCTTCTTCAACTATATATTTTTTAAAAAAACTCCTTATTTAATATAAAGATATTTTTGCCAATGAAAAAGTCTTCATCCATTAAAGTTAAGTTTCTTCACGGTGAGTATTGATGTGTAAATTGGAGAATGGAATGTGGACAAGTCAAGTGAACCACTGGGAAATTCCCTTAATAGCAGGGATTTAGGCATTTATGTAATTTCTTGTTCTTGTTAGGTCATTCATTCATGTCCAACTCCACATGACCCCATGGACTTTTATTCATGGGGTTTTCTTGGCAAAGATATTAGACTAGTTTGCCATTTCCTTCTCCAATTTAGGTAACAGGAATGATTAAATGGCTGCCTCTGTTTCTCAGATTCACTTCTATAAGTAAAAGTGTCTTTACCTTGAAGTTTAATTTCCACTACTGGTATAAACTGGAGGGGCAATGAAATTATATCGTCTAAAAATCAGTAGCGATTCTGGTGTTTGTTTTTTTTTTTTAATTAAAGTCACTTCATATGAACTCTTTTATTTACTTCCTAAGGAAGGATAGGTAAGTTTATCATCCATATTGTATAAACACTGACTTGTGGAATATCAGATCTGGAAAGGCCCATTTAAGTGCCAAACTTTAGTCCAAAGCAGTTCTAGCACAAAGTAGTTCTAGCACATTTTACAGATGAAAAGATGAGAAAATAAACTCTGGAGATGTTTTGTGTTTTGGTCCAATTCACAAGGCTCATTGCTTCCAACAAGCTCATTCTTCAGTTTGTTTTTTTCTTGCCCCTTTTCTTGTTTTCTCAGATAAATACTGTTTTAAAAAAAAAAAAACATATTCAGTGGTTCCTCCTAAGTCTATAAGGAAAGTTTAAAACAGAGCCAGATTTTTGGTTTGTGCTTTTAAGAGCATGTACCCACATTTTTATTTGGTTGTTTTGTTGGGTTGTTTTGTTTTGCTTTTAATAATTTTAACACATTTTTTTTCAAATGTGTTTATTCAATTTATATGGTTATTTTTTGTTAAAGAAACATTATCTTTAAAAAGCCTTTGTTTTTGTTGCCCAAAATCACAATAAGAAATTCTAAGAATGCAGCTAGATGGTACAGTGCACTGGCACTGGAGTCAGGAGGACCCTAGTTCAAATCTGGCCCCATACACTTAACACAAAAATATTAGCTGCATGGCCTTGGGCAAGTCACTTAACCCCAATTGCCCTACCTCTACCCCTCCAAAAAGCAAAAAAAAGAAATCCTAAGAGAGGGGATGAAGAAAGAAGAAGTATAGAGATGTGTTGTAGTTCAAAGAAAATGAGACTGTTAGTCAGGGAATGGATATCTTAAGTTCAGGTTATTTCCTACATGACTTTATAAAAGTCTCTTGTCTGGATTTAAATTTGCCTGTATTCAAAAATTCATCTCTTTTACATTTAGGATCCTTTGAATTAAAGGATTTGAATTTGAATTAAAAGTTATCTTAAAAAGAGCTACTCTGTAGAAAGATGTGGGAAACCATTTGGCCAAACAGGTTCCTCATATTTGAATTTTATATTGTACATTGGAAATAAGCATTATAAAAACTGAATAGAGATACATATCATTACAGATTGAGAGTAATCTATGAAATCGGGAAAAGCTAGGTTCAAATTCTGCTTCAGACACATTCTGGCTGGGTAACCTGGGAAAATAATTTTGCCTCCCAGTAAAGCATACAACTCTGTAAGATAAATACTTTGCAGAATAGTTGCTGATCTACATTATTAAGAGTTTCCTTATCAAAAGTTTCCAATGTCCCTGAAGTCAGAAATGCTGATGACATTAATGTTAGAAACATAGAATGGTAGATTTAGATGGGCCTTGAAAATATATTTAGTCTAATTACCCTCGTTGCACAAGTAAAAGAATTAAGATTAAGAAAAGTCAAATAGCTTACTCTGAATCATGTAACTAGTAATTGAAAGAGCTAGGATGAGAAACAAGGTATTTTGCCTCTAAGGCCAGTGTTCTTTCCATTATCCTTAGATAGTTCCAAAATGAAATTTATATATGGGCTATTTAGATGAGACAATAAAAAACAAGTCTTTACTGTGCCATAATTAAATGGATTGTGGTCTCTTTGATTTAGCAGGCCTTCTTCTCTTTATCATTCTGAGGGTACCACTGAAGCACTCAGGTTGTCTTATCTATTATCCTTTGCTCTCCCCACATGACTTACCCATTTTGTTTTTCTGTCATATAACTTCTTGATGGCAACCTTTACCTCACACATCTTTGGAATTTAATATCTATATATTGTAGTTTGCTCCTATGTGCATTGAACTTTTTCATTAATCTCTGAGTGATGCTCATCTTACTCCTCCAGAGGTAGAGGTATTCTAGGTCAAACTATTATTACTTCATCACTGATAAATTATACTTTGGCAATATGGTAAGCTTGGAGTCAATAAAGTACTTTGTAATTTCTTGAAAGGAATACAGTCCATTCTTTTCCTCCTTTTCAATTCAGGGCTCAGCTAACTGTCCATCAATTTTGTCTGGGCATTAAACATATCCATGGACAATCTCCCAAAGGTGTTGGTTCAGATTCATATTTAAGTCTGAACAAAAGGCATTCTTTCTTCATTTAGTCTTAGTATATGAAAAGGTCAAACTCCTTTAAGTTATTAGAGATCTCCTTTAGGATACTCTGCAGGGTCTTCAGCCTTGAGGGAATTAATATAATGTTATCCTGAAAGATGAAAATCTAGAAGACTTTACCATCCACAGAGAGTCCCTTCTTCACATGAATTATGGATTCTGTACTTAATCTACTGCACTACAGTGGAGAATAATTTTGATGAGCATATATCTTCCTCTTTTTGACTTGCCTCATATTTACCAACAAAGGGTCACTAAAAAGGATTGTTATGTCTTCTAAGGAATCCTTAAGGTCTTGATGACACCTTGTTATAAATCTTTTTTTTGACAAACTGATTACTTTTTATATTCAATAGACAAAATGGGACCTTATTTTCTCCAAATCCTTCAACCAATTGTGATATACAAAATATGTAATATATTTTATAATTGCAACGATGAAAGCATACATATTGTTTATTGGTATACTGATCAAGGAGCACCTCAATTTGTGTATAGAAAACCCTTATGAAGGTTTTGCCTAGATAAAAGAGTAAGCATATAAGTTGGCAGTTGACAGTTTCCTGGTCATCTTTTTTTTTTAATCAATAATGTCTGACATTGCTTCCATATCGTTTGTATTTTCCCTTCCTTTAGATAACTTGTAAATCAGTCCTTTAATTCCCTCATAAATAATTTGCAGCTGGCAGTTAGCTTCTACACATAACTAATCTAATCTGGCTGTTTTTGCTTTTTGTTTCTTTAGTACCACTTCTACTTCCTCTTTAAAGACCTCAAGGACTATGATATTAGGATCTAAGTGTGGGGGTCCTACTTTTATTGATGTAGAAAATTATATTTTATGATAATTTTTTGTAAATCTTTCAATTTTTCTTTTGTCTGTAGTTTTTCTTTAGTTTTCATCCTTGAATGACTTTATTTCTGTATCTAATCAAGCTTTATTTCACCTATTTTCACTCTGTACTACTTATCTCTGTTATAAAAATGATAGCATTCATAATTATCCATCATACTACAGATGGAATTATGTTATAATGAAGTTGTTGCCTTTGTCAGTCAACTCTCTCCATTTGCAAGTAACTCAAAATGTGACTAAAATATTCTTGGGGCTATTTTAATGTTCTTATAGAAATTAATTTAAATTGGTTCAACTTCTGGAAAAATTATTATAGTTTTGTCAATATCATTTCTCTTATCTGTTTCCTATTTTAAAAAATTTCAAAACTTGTTTAAGTAATTCAAAATTGAATTTTTTCAGTGTATGCTATATCTTTTTCTCTGTTGTTATTTTATCTTCATTGTAAATTATTTTCATATCTCTGATAAGTCAGTGGTCCGACTATGTGTAGACAACGGATTAAGGGATTTCTCCAACATCCTTAATAAGAATTTTCTTTTCAATGTAATGTATATTTTTTAAATTATAAAATTAATTAAGAAGGCATTTAACCCAGATGATAAAAGGAACTAAATCTATTTAGTTGCTACTTTTATCATTCATTTCCGTTTCCTGTATATCTTTTTTTTTTTAAAGCAATCGGGGTTAAGTAACTTGCTCAAGGTTACACGGCCAGTTATTTGTTGTTGTGGTGGTAAGTATCTGAGCCCTGATTTGAACCCCAGGTCATCCCGACACTGGAGCCGGTACTCTTACTCGCTGAGCCATCTGGCCACCCCTAAGCATTTGGGGTTAAGTAACTTGCTCAAGGTTACACAGCCAGGTGTTTCTGGGTAGGTGCTAAGTGTCTGAGCCCAGATTTGATCGCCAGGTCATCCCGACACTGGAGCCGGTGCTCCTACTCGCTGTGCTACCTGGCCCTCCCTCCTGTATATCTTTCTAAGAATATTTGTACTAGGTAGAATGATTAAGGAGCCTTACTGATAATACTCTTTATTGTAATCATTTACTTACTTATAACATAGAAAAGAAAAAATAATCCACTTATAATTTTACTGATACCTATGCTTAAAGTACGTCAAGGATTACATATGTACATTCTATATCTATGTAAACATATGTGCACATATACACATAAATACATTTGTGTGTTTTAGTATCTCCATGTATATTTAAATATAAGGGTAGGATTTCAGGGGAATGCTATATGGAGACACTGACAACACTGAGAATTGAATGCCATCAGACTTGGAATAAACAAAAAAAATTAAACCAGTAAAGATTATTTTTTAAAGCAGAGCTGTCTGCAGGCATTTGAGATAGGGATAAGTGGGATCTATGTTTTCCATTTGGCCCCAAACACATCATTATATTACAGAAAATTCCATAAGTCAATATCCATAAGAATGCTGTAGCACACATAATGCACAATGTTATAGCATAGAGAAAACTACAATGAGATATGGATTCAAATGCAGTTCCATTGCTTAAAAGCAATTAGTTTTTAAAAGCAATCAGGTTAGTGAAATAATCTCCCTGAACCTAATTTCTTCATATATAAAAGGGAAAAAGTAATATTTCTTTTTCCTAATCCAAAGCTGTTGTAAGGATTAACTAGGTGAACCTACTTCCTCAAATGTAAAATGCCCAAGAAATGGAAGCTATGTTATTTTAATAAGGAGAAAAAACATTATCCCATTTTAGATGGATTTTCATCCCAAGAAATTTAAATGGAGTTTGGTAGTTTAAAATGCCAAAATATCTAGTATCCAAAAAATCTCTGGCATACAGAACAACTCATTGAACCATGTTTTTGAAAACAAAGGTTTTCAAAATAAGCATGTAGAGGCAAAGACAAGGTGGTGTGGTTAAGGTAGGAACTTGCTTGAGTTCTCCCCTAAATGCTCCTATATACATTTAAATAATTCTAGAGTGGAAGAAACCATGAAAACATGGAGTGAAACAATTTTCTAAATGAAGACAAGAAAGGTCTCACCAGGGTGAGAGAAGAATCCAGCCCTAGGAAACCAGGAGCAGGCCTCAAGGTGACTGGCAGCAGTGGCAGTTTCCAGACCTCTCAGTCTACCAATGGTAAGTGGATCAGATAATGGGTCAGAAGGAGATTTAAGGAGTCCTATTGCTGGCACCAGTAGCAGGACTGTTGCATTGCCTCTACTTGGATCTGGGTTACAGTCCTGTCTCAGTACCAGTATAAGGAAGATCATAGCGGAGCAGAGCTTGGAGTCACAGGAGAGTAGGGAAATGGATCATAGCTCCTGAGTTTAAAAGAGTGTTTTTGGTATCTCACAAACCAGTGCACAGTACAGGAGAATAGTACACTTACTTCTCCCTGGGTCATAACATCTTGGAAGAGCCAAAACTTAAAGCTTCCAAGAATCACCTCTGAAAAGAGCTGCACAAAAAATCCCTAAGCTTGGGACTGTGCTCCCTATACTTCAGTGGCAGAGCCCCACTTTAGCATAGAGTAGAAAGTTAAGAAATAGGCTGGAAAATGAGCAATCAATAGAAAGCTACTATGGTGACAAGGAAAATAAAAACACACTCAGAATAAGACCACAAGGTCAAAATTCCTGCATCCAAAGCCTCAAAGAAGAAATTGAATTTGTCTCAGGACATGGAAGAGCTCAAAAAGGATTTTAAAAATGAAGTAAGAGAGTGAGAGGAAAAATTGGGAAGAGAAATGAAAGTGACAAAAGAAAATCACAAAAAAATAATCAACAGCTTAGTAAAAGAGCCCCCCAAAATACTGAAGATAACATCATCAAAAAGTAGGCCAAATGGAAAAAGAAGTACAAAAATCCAATGAAGAGAAAAATGCCTTGAAAAGCAAAATTGGACAAATGGGAAAAGATATACAAAAATTCACAAATAAGAATTCCTTAAAAATTAGAATTGGATAAAAGGAAAAGGAGGCACAACATCTTACTGAAAATTCCTTGAAAGTTAAAATTTGGCAAGTGGAAGCTAATGACATTATAAGACATCAAGAAACAGTCAAACACAATTTAAAGAATGAAAAAAAAAATAGAAGAAAATGTGAAATATCTCATTGGAAAAAACAACTGACCTGGAAAATAGATACAGCAGAGAAAATTTAAGAATAATTGG
Organism: Petaurus breviceps papuanus; assembly: GCF_028583685.1. Classification (NCBI taxonomy): domain Eukaryota; kingdom Metazoa; phylum Chordata; class Mammalia; order Diprotodontia; family Petauridae; genus Petaurus; species Petaurus breviceps. Next base: position 12,647,870 of record NW_027185779.1, on the reverse strand, counting down.
AATCCCTGAAATTCATGATCAAAAAAGCCCAGACACACCCTTCAGGAAATTATGTAGAAAAGCTGTTCTAATATTCTAGAACCAGAGGGTGGGATAGAAACTGAAAGAATCCACTTATCACCTTCAGAAAGTCATCCCAAAATGAAAACTCACAGGAATACCATAGCCAAATTCCAGATCTTGTAGGTGAAGGAGAGCATATTGCAAGCAGGCTAAGAGAAACAATTCAAATATCATGGAGCCACAGTCAGGATAGCAGAAGATGTAGCAGCTTCTTCATTAAAGCATCTGAAGACTTACAATATGATATTCCAGAGGGAAAAGGAGTCAGATTTACAAACAAGAATCACCTACCCAGCAAAACTGAGTGAAATCTTTTTTGGGGAAAATGGATATTCAATGAAATAAAGTTGCTTTCAAGCATTCCTGATGAAAAGACCGGAGCAGAATAGAAAATTTGACTTTCAAATACAAGATATAAAAGAAATATAAAAAGGTAAACATGAAAGAGAAATCACAAGGGATTTGATAAGGTTAAATTATTTGTATTCCTACAAGGGAAAATGATATTTATTCCCCCTAAAATCTTTCTCATTATTAGGGAAATTAAAAGGAATCTACATAGACAAAAGCAGAGATGTCAATTGAATGATGGTATGATTATCTAAAACAATAAAATTAAGGGCTGAGAAAGAAGAATGCACTGGAAGAAGGGGAAAGAGAGAGGTAGAATGGGATAAATTATCTGACATAAAAGGGGCCTGAAAGAGATTTTACAGTGGAGTGGGAAATGGAAGAAGTGTTGACTCAAAGTGGGAATAATACACACACTCAGTAGGGTGTAGAAATCAATCTTCCCATACAGGAAATAGGAAGGGAAAAGGATAAGAGAAGGTATGGGAGCTGATAGAAGGGAGGGCAATTTGGGGGAGATAAATGTCAAAAGCAAAACACTTTTGAGAATTGACAGGGTAAAAGGAGAGAGAGAGAGACAGAGAAGCATAAATAGGGGGCAAATAGTATGAAGAGAAATACATAGTCAGCAGTCATTACTATAAAAAAAGTAAGTTTCTCTGATAAGGACTTCATTTCTCAAACATTTAGAAAAGTGAGTCAGATTTATAGAAATAAGAGCCATTTCTCAATTGATAAATGGTCCAAGGATATGAACAGGCAATTTTAAAACAAAGTAATAAAAGTTATCTACAGTCATATTTAAAAACAAATGCTCCAAATCACTACTGATGAGAGAAATGCCAATTAAAACAACTCTGAGTCACTACATCACACCTGTCAGATTGGCTAATATGACAAAAAAGGAAAATGACAAATATTGGATGGCATGTGGGAAAATTAAAACTTTAATGTACTATTGGTAAAGCTGTATACTGATTGGATCATTATGGAGAGCAATTTGGAACTATAACCAAAAGCCTAAAAAAGTAAACATACCTTTGACCAAGCAATCCCACTACTAGCTCTATATCCCAAAGCGATGAAAAAAAAGGATGAGGACCTCTGTGTACAAAAGTACTTACAGCAGCTCTTTTAGTGGTAGCAAAGAACTGGAAATAGAGGAGATGTTCATCAATTGAGGAATGCCTGAAGAAATTGTTTTATTTGATTGTGATGGAATATTCTTGTACTTTAAGAAATGATGATCAGGATGCTCTCAGAAAAACATGCAAAGACTTACATGAATTGATGCAAATGAAATGAACAAAACCAAGAGAACATTGTACACATTAACATAAATATTGTATGATTATATGCTATGAAAAACTTGGCTATTCTCACCAATAAAATGATTCAAGACAATTCTGTAAGACTTATGATGAAAGGTGCCATCCATCTCCAGAGAAAGAACTGGCAGAGAATAAATGCAGATCAAATATACTTTTTCTTTGCTTTCTTTATTTTTTCTTGGAAATTTGTTTTGCATGACTATACATGTATAACCTATTTCAAATTACTTGACTTTTCAGTGTGGGGAGGTTGAGTGGGGAAAGAAGAAGGGAGCAAACTTGGAACTCAAAATTTGAAAAAAAAAGAATGTTAATTTTTTTTTACGTGTAATAGGGAAAAAATAAAACATTAAATAAGATTCAAAATAAGAATCTAATCATTCTGATATTTCTTTTTCCACAAGGATCACTTCAATTCTCAGAACACTGCCAATACTTTAAAATAATTAAGAACACTTAAGCAAACTTACTCATTTCTAGTCTTATACCACAATCTTCCACAAAAGTCCCTTGGCAATGTGTCATCTTGATGAAGAAGACATTCTGGGTTCTCTAAGGCTATGCTGGTAGATAGAACCCAGCTTCTGGCAGATCCTACCTACCTGGAAAAGATATTAAGCATGGCCCAGGAAACATTCTGTGTCAGTTCTCCAAGCACAAGTCTAAATCAAGAGAGAATTATTTGCTTTGGTGGATGCAGCCACCCATATACATTATAAAATGGCATGTTATATAAGAATGTAATTACGCTATCACAAAATATATGAAGAATCTCATTTTTCATAACATTATGAGAAATGTTTCCCTAGGAAATATGGCCCTTTGTCATTTAATGATTTTATTGATTTGAAGGAAAATATCATTATATCCTAGTGTTTTCTAGATCAAATACTCCCAGATATGCAGAGCATGGTTTTCAGTGCACTAATTTTGCTCAGGTTGTTCCAGTTTCCATGTTCATGTTATTGATATCTGCAAATATTTCTAATGGAATGAGAAATTACAGACTTTTCCTTAATCAGAGCTTTAGAATTAGAACTCTTCTGTGTCTGGTTAGGGAGTTGGAGGGTGAGGGACAGGGGGAATCACACTGGGTCTTGGTTACTATAAAATACACCTGCCTTGAGGAGAAGTAACACCTCAGAAAAACTGAGAAAGGAAGCAGGAATTTGAGAAATCCAGGTTTGGTATTACAGAAAATCAACACTTATTATATGCCTAAGGGCAAATGATATATTTAATAAACAAAATTATATTAATATTTTTACTTTAAAAACCCATGCTCCTCAAGTGAATATTGATGTATATTCCAAAGTATAAATGCAACTGTATTCTCCCCTGCTTATCTTCTTAGTTTCCATCCTACTCTTCTATCCCCAAAATTATGTTAGCTGATTAGAAAGTGACCACTGAAACAAACAAACCAAAATAAAAACAAAAACAAATCAAGCCATATTTAAAAAATTTAAAAAGGAAGTAAACAATAGAAAGATACTTTGTCAGAGATTTTGCCATTAAATTCCATTTCAATTGATATGGCCCATTTCAGTAGTCACTGCTGGTCAAACGAAACAAGTATAAAGTGATGAGGAAAGATAAAGAGAAATAGAAAAATTTTCATGGCATGACTTCTAAGGTTTGAGAGGGATCATTAAATGGCAGCATGATTACAAATGAACAACTACATGGCCCTGTTCTCAGCTTTACCATTTAATACCTCTAGCATGATACTCTTCCTTCCTCACTCCCCAGCTCCTCAAAAAGGACAAAAATTATTTCCAGTAATAAAGTTCTTATATTGTCTCTTAGTAAACTATGAACAACTCATTAATTTTACAGGAAGCTTCAAACAGGAAGCTGAAATATGGATGCCTCCCTCATTCACAGATGAAAAGGGGTATTTGGAGATTTCATTCTAACATTTCCTTTTATTTTTTTCCTTAGAAAAATAAATCCATAACTGTTAACTAGAAAAGAGACATAAAGACCAGATTAGAAGCTGCTCTAATATTTAGGCAAGAAGTGATAACCCAATGAAAACCAAGAAGGAGACAGATGTAAAGATATAAGGGGACAGAAGAGGAGATATATTGGAGAATAGATTTGACAACTGATTTTATATCAGAAAGTTCTAAATGAAAGTTACATCTTTAAGGAACAAGAAGTGTCTCACTAGGAAATGTAATATAAATGTGGTAAATTGAAGGTTAAAAGTTCCACAGGTCGGGGCGGATAGGTGGCCCCAGAGTCAAGAGGACCTGGTTCTGGCTTCAGACACTTAACACACACACACACACACACACACACACACACACACACACACACACACACACACACACA
>NW_027185779.1:12643184-12643775 GCF_028583685.1 Petaurus breviceps papuanus | reverse complement strand
ACACACACACACACACACACACACACACACACACACACACACACACAACTAGCTGTGTAACCTTGGGCAAGTTACTTAACCCCAATTGCCCTCCAAAACAGCAAAAAAATAAGTTCCACAAGTTAAGTTTTATTATATACAATGATGTATAATCATTCTCTAGTTTTACTCAAAAAGTTGCCAAGGCTGAAATCAGGGCAATTGTAAGAAAATCTGGTTTGCTGTAAACAAAACTACAAAATTCTCTCTATGAATCTCATCATTGGATTAGTAATGAAAACAAGAATCAATAGCATTTTAGAAGACAAAAATGACATTACATCTCCCTTAAAACTAAAACTTATAATAATTTAAAATTTCTAATTTTTTGACCTGGTCAGAATAAAAAACAAAACAAGACTGAAAATTCCTAAGTAACAATTGCTTAGAAACTGTAAGAGTTTAAATTTGCCCCTAGTAGTACATATTTTTCTTTTTTTTTTTTTGTTATGATAGAGGGATGGGGGAGGGAAAGTCAAGAGGGAATGAGAGGGAAAGGGAAGGAAAGAAGGAAGGAAGGAAGGAAGGAAGGAAGGAAGGAAGGAAGGAAGG
>NW_027185779.1:12540940-12643174 GCF_028583685.1 Petaurus breviceps papuanus | reverse complement strand
GAAGGAAGGAAGGAAGGAAGGAAGGAAGGAAGGAAGGAAGGAAGGAAGGAAGGAAGGAAGAAAGGAAGGAAGGAAAAGAGGAAGAAGGGAAGGAAGGGAGGAAGGAAGGAAAGAGAGACAAACTGACAGAGAGAGTGAGAGAGATTCTTCTGGTGTAAGATCAATGGTACTTAGGGTGAGCATCCCAGAATACTTCTTTAACCAGAGTAATATGATGGCATATAACATAAAGAGCTAAGCACAAAGTCAGAAGTTCTGGGTGCACACCTGACTTCATACATTTGTTATATATGTGTCTCTGGAAAAGTAGTTTGTCTTTCTAATACTCTATTTCTTAAATTTAGAAATATTCTATTAGCATCGTTGTCACAAAATTGTTATGGGAAATAAATGAAGTAATGTATATAAAGTGAATCACAAGCCATGAAACAAATATATTTCAATTATTATTATTTATTGTTATTGTTTCAAATATCTATTCTCAGGGGTCACTCAAAATGTCAACTCTATCCAAGGATAATACACAGTCCTTGAAATTAAAAACCTAAGAGCATCCATAACCCAACAAGGTTAGACATTGTTAGAATAATCTGATTTTATTTTCCATGGAAATAATACTCTCTGTGGTGAAATGCTTTTAACTCCTCAAAAAATTAAATTAATTTAATGGAATAAACATTTATTATCTACTAAAGACAAAGCATTTACTTTTAATTTAAGAATTTGTGAAATTTCCTTTTAATATAATTTTTTCTAGGATTAAGGATAATAATAATACACACCATTTATACAGTTCTTTATAGTTTGTAGTGGGTTTTATGTATATTTTCAAGTATTTTGTGAATTAATTAGGCAAATTAAAAGAAGTTAATTAGTTAATGCTATCAGAATTTTCTTAAAGGCAGCCAGCACTAGAAATCTCCTAGCAAACAAGGAAACCTTTGATAAGATCCCTATGGGCCAAAGTTATTATTCAATTAAAATGTGACGTTACCACTATTGTGTAGCTTAATTAATATGCATTCACAATCAGCACAAACTATTTTCCAGAAAATAATTCAGTTCCTACTCTCCCCTTCTAAAAGTTTTTATTTCTATGATGTTTATGACATTTTCCTTCAATTCTCACTCCTACAATCCTAGGTGTAAAGAAAACTGCTCTAGAAAAATATACATGTGATTACATGTAGTTGTGAGAACATGACTTTCTGAGCATTAGGAAATGGGATATACAACATTTGTTTCTATAAATTTAGATTTCATCATAGATGAAAACTTTATTATGAAATTTTAGATTATAGTTTTATAATCCAATTTTAATTTAATTATATAGGTCTACATTTATGTAACCTAAAAAATATCAGATGAGAGAATGTAACTTGGTTGCTATCTACTTGTGTGAGTATAAACAAGTTACTTCTCTGAAGGAATCAATTTTTTTTTCATTTCAAAAATAGAGTTAGATTAGATGATTTCATTTTTCTTCTTCCTCACTATAACTAGAAAACCAATCATAGTAATGGATTCACCTATTACCTCTACATGTATGATTCCAAGGGTATATTCCATGGTTATATTCATAGCCCTGACTTATCTGCATCTAAGAAATGTTGGGATGTTTTTTCATGAATACTATTTGCTTTCATATAGTTACTCATTGTTTCTATGATCTATTCTTTGATTCACTCATTATTTAAGACTTAATTAAGCCTCCATTGAGATTTCTGTCTATTTGTTTGTGTTCCCTGAATCAATTATTTTTTATGGCATTATGATCTATAAAGGATGTGTTTACTATTTCTGCCTTTTTTTTTGCTGTATCTCTGTGGTCAATTTTTCTAAGAGTCTCAACTTAGCATTAAATTAGTTCTAAAGCTCTAACACTATATCTTCAACAACTTTCATGTCCCACAGTAACTTCAAAATGAATATATTTAAAATGTTTATCTCTCTCAGAAATTCATTTCCCTTAACTGTAACTTAAATTTATAAAAATAAAAGCCATTCCCCAGTTGACAAACAGTCAAAGGATATAAACAATTTCCAAAAGAAAAAAAAGTCAAATCCATAGTCCCATGCAAATGCTCTAAATCACTACTGACTAAATAAATACAAATCAAAACAACTCCCAGACACCATCTTGCACCTATTAGATTGAATAATATGACAGAAAAGGAAAATGACAAATGCTGAAAGGAATATTGGAAAAATTGGGACACTGATGCACCGTTGGTGAAATTGTAAACTAGTCCTACCATTCTGGAGAAAAATTGTAATTATGCCCATAGGGCTTGTATATCCTCTGATCCAGCAATATCACTGGGTCTATATCAGGGATAAAAGAGAAAGCAAAAGGAGCTATTTGTACAAAAATATTTATAGCAGTTCTTTTCGTGATGGCAAAGAATTGGAAGTTGAAAGGATGCCCATCAAATGGAGGATGACTGAACAAGGTGTGGTATATGATTGTGACGGAAAACTATTGTGCTATAAGACAAGCAGAATGGCTTCAAAGAACCTAAGAAGACTCATATAAACTCATGTAAAGTGAAGTGATATTTTAAGGATGATTAACTATGAAAGACTTAACTACCCTGATCAAGACAATGATCCAAGACAATTCCAAAGGACCCATGGAAAAAATTCTATGCACCTCCTGAGAGAAAATATATAAACTCTGAATGCAGATTGAAACTTTATTTTTATTATTTAATTCTGTTTGTTTTTGTAACATGGCTAATATGGAAAAAGTTTTCTATGACCTCATATGTATAATCAAAATCAATTAGGAAGGGGCGGCTAGGTGGCACAGTGAATAGAGCACCGGCCTTGGAGTGTAATGGAAATGCAGATTTAAAGATCTTCCCTGCCCCTAGGCTAACGTGCACCTGGAGCCTGGGGTGGGAGGCTTGTTTTTCAGTAGATACTTTTTGATTGGCCAGTGGGTCAATAAGGTTGTTACATTCTCTGAGCCAGGAGAAGGCTATATAAGCCCTGATGTGTAGCTTTGTTTTGGGACTCACTTTGAGAAGTATTCTGTGATTTGAATTCTGGGAAGCCATTGTTGAGAGTTCCCGGCTTTGAAAAACCCAGAATGTGGAAACCCAGATGTTGACTGGGTATGGATGTAATGGTTGGACAATTTGGAAATCTGTCTACTTGATGTTTCTGTCTTGATAATTATGCCTGTATACTTTGAGGTTCAGGGTGCTGACCTTTTCACCTGAACAAGGTAAACGATATATGTCTGACTGATTAAAGTAAGCTTGTTAACCCATTTTGAGTTGCTTTCCTTTAACAAAGCAGATCCAAGAACCTGTGTGAGCAGGCACCTTGGGGACACTGGGGTGCTTGCTGCTACATGGAGTCAGGAGTAACTGAGTTCAAATCCGACCTCAGACACTTAACACAAAAACTAGCCATGTGACCTTGGGCAAGTCACTTAACCCCAACTGCCCTCCAAAAAGAAAAAAAATCAAATATAAAGAGAATTTGGAAATTAAAATTTTAAAAAATGTCAAATTTTTATACATAATTTGAAAATATGTAAGAAAATAATAAAAATTACTTCAGTTTCCTTCTCTAATGTTCTTTTTTTCTGTGGCATACCCATTCTATAAGTCAAACTGATAATCTTGAAATAGTCTTTACATGAGTCAGCTTCTTGTAAATTTATTCTTCAAAATGTGTACCAAGTTATTCTCTTCTACTTAATTTTTATTAACATTAGCCTGGGCCCCCATATCTAAGTTATTGCTTAGATTCCAAAATGATTTCCCTGGCTCCAGTGTTTCCTCCTCCAGTTTTTCTCACTATCATTTCCATATTAATCCTCATACAACATAGACTTAGCCATAGTAGTTCCCTACTATAAAACACTGGATGATTCCCCATTACAAGTTCTAAAAAGTGCATACTCTTCAGCCAGCTCTTCCAGTATGATCACAATTTGGTCTTTGTCTACTTTTCCAACATTATTATTTTTTTAATAGTTTCATGGTATGAACCCATCATCTGAGCCAAAATAATGTCCTTGCTATTTCCGAAGTATTCCATACTCATTCTTATCTCAAGTTTGCTTTTCCTATCCTCTCCTTCAGGAATACTCACATCCATCCTTCCATATAATTCAGATAAAGCCCATCCCCTAAATCCCCAGAACAAGTCTTTGATCTTCTAAATCTATATGCACGTGAAAAAAAGTACCTGATCCCTTTCTAAAAAATTGGTTCAGATATACATAATTTGCTATAAAGTTATAAAGGATATTTTTTTCATGAAACTTTTCTGAATCAGATCTACACATTTGATAAATATCACTATTATTTTCTGCCTCCTAAAAGTTTAGCTAAAATAGTTACTGTTGTTATTGTACATAATTATTATTTGGGGATTTATTATAATAGTAATACATTTAGTTATCCTTAAAGTAAAAGATATTATACTATGATATATTATACTGTAATCTATATTATAATAATTTTCATCATTATATTCAAACCAATATATTATTGGTATTGTTATCTAGCACATTAAAGTTTACAAAGTGCTTTACATATATTATCTCATTTTAGTCTCACAATAATGCTGAGAAATAAATGCTCTTATCATCTCTATTTTGTTGAAAAAGAGAATTAGATTGAGGGAAGTAAAATTATTTTCACAGGGTCACCTAACTATTGAGTACCTGAGACAACTCCAAATTCAGTACTCTATCCATTATTCAACCTATATGTCCCATAGTTTGTAGGAATTGAGTATAATTTTCAAATAAAATTTAAATTTTCAGTAGGAATTCAAAATGTATACATAATATTGTAGGCATTCCATGCATATACAGCAGCATGAGAACATGCAGGACCTAAAGTAATACTTTCAGGGAAATGGAAGGAAAAACAGAGAAGTTAGTTGTTTTCCCAAGGTCAAACAGCTTGGAAGTGGAAGAATTAGTACTTGAATGTAGTTGTTACTTTTTTTTGGAGGGGTGATGTTTTTACAAATCAAGTATTCTTTACACTATACTTAATTCTTTCACATTCACCTCATTCTCTTGTAAATGTTTTCAATGATATACACCATTTACATTTCCTTTCTACTTGATACACCTCAAATTATTTATTTAGTTTGACACTTTTCTTTATAAAAGTTCCTGAGAAAATTTTATATTCTCCTTTTATGATGTTAGTGGAATGTCTTTCAATACTTATAAGCAGTAATTTTTCCCCAGAATTTAAACTATATCCTACCTATTGTAATTTAAGTTTACTCCCTCTTATTCTGTTCTTTGCAGAAATAGATAACATCTGCTTACTACCATCTGAAAAATATACTTTTATGTACCTGAAAAACTGTTCTTAAGCCCCTCCTTAGCCTTCTGTTTTCCATGCTAAATAGTCACAATTACATGAACCTTTCTTAAATATCCTGTTTCCAATTCTTTTAACATTTTTTGTTTGCACTTTTAAACTCCATCCAACTTTTCAAGAGCTTAAATTACAGCTCTTAAGATTGAATGCAGAAGTCTAATGAGAATATGATCAGTCACAAATAGGATTAGAGATTTACTTTGTGATTTCTCAATATTAGACCCCTGAAATTCATTTCAGGGTCATTCACTTTGCCTCATTGTCATAAGAGTTTAACTTCCCTACATTAATTTTTTAAATACTATATTCTTAATTCTATCCAGGAATATACTTTCTCTGGAAAAACATTTTTAATCACTGTATTTAAGATGATATTTAGGCACTTTCACTATACAAACACTGGCAACTCTGGCTCATTAGGACATTTTCTTTTTACTGTAAACCTAAAAAATTAAGTAAACAAAATATTTTCACAACTGTATGAATGTGTGACTGTAAATATAAGACTAACATATGACCAGCAGCACATTCCATGGTAGCTTGATTTTCCAAATATCACACAAAGGGCTTCAGTAGAAGGAAGGAATTATAAACACAGAAATATAATTGATGGAAATAATTTAATCAAAAGGTGCCCTTGCCTTGACACACTATACACAAAATAAGAGTTATTTTCTTGTATATCATAAAGAATAGGGCCAGGGTAGCTAGGTGGTGCAGTGAATAGAACACTGGCCTTGGAGTCAGGAGGACCTGCATTCAAATCTGGCAAGACACTTAACAGAAAAAAAAAAAAAACAAACAGCTGTATGACCTTGGGCAAGTCAAACCCCAATTGCCCTACATTCCCTTCTCCAAAAAAAGCAAAAATAAAAATATTAGGATATTTTTTTCTTCTTTTTCTTTTTGTCCCTGTGACCAATAAACATTTCTTTGGGTTTTACTTGGATGTATACACATCTTAATAAACTCATAATTGCAGAGAAACTGAGGTTTTAAGAAATAATTTCCTCACAAGAAATTTTGAATCAGGTATAGAAAATACTACTATTTTCTAAATGAGAGAGTGGAGACTCACAGAAGCCCAGTAATTTGTTCATTCATTTATACTGCACAGAAATGTCAGCTACAGGATGTAAAGGAGGTTTTTGTTTTTTTGTTTTTGTTTTTTGGGGGTCCAGTAATCTTTACATTAATATGCTCCTAGTTGGAGGTTAAGGGGAGGCAAATGGGGGATTGTCCACAGAGGTGGAAAGGTTGTGAGCCAAATCAGTGTTCTCTTTTGAAATCTTAGAAAACCAAAGTGGAGAAAAGTTGTGAATTATCCAAAGTCAATAAGGCAGTAAAGAGCAGAGCCAAGATGAAGATTCAGGTCTCCTGACTCTCAGTGCTCTTATTTGTCCATTATATCGGGCTCCTTTTCCTTCAAAATGAGATTAGCAGTATCTACAACTTGACTTTTTTTGTCACCTTCTTCCTTCTACATTTCATTTCTCTAAAAGTGGGCCCTTCCTTTCTCAAAGGTTTAGCAGTATATTAAAAAAGAAAAAAAATACCCCTAAACACAGCTGAACAATTCAACAAATGTTATTAAACATTACTCCATGCAGAGCACAATGCTACTGCTTTGTGATAAAAATACCTCATATAAGGCATAGTCTCTGACCTCATGGAGCTTGTACACATTGGATATATTATAAATAACCAAATATCAAAGCTTGATGTGAAATACAAGGAGGACCAACATCAATATCAACATCAGAAGTATCATGGAAAGCTTTATGAAAAAGATGGCAATTGAGTTGTACTTTAAAGTGTGGGGAGCAAATCAACTGATAAAGGATGCTGAAAGAACTGAGAACAATATGAGCAAAAACAGAGTCAGTAAGGCATGAGGCTTACACTTGGACCACAAATATTCTGCATTGAGGGATAGGGAACATGAAGTATAATGTAAATTAAAGCTGAACATAGAGAATTACAATATTAAATTCTAGGCAAATAAGCATGCTTTGCTCAACATGAAGTAAAGACCTCTTTGATCATATTAAGAAAAGAGTGTGATATAATCATATCTATGCAGCTAAGGAAGAGAAAAGTCTGACAATAGTGTAGAGAATGACAAGAATGTAGGAAAACAAAAAGCAGGAAAACTTGGTGAGTAGTGATTGTAAGAGGGAAAGTAGGTGGTGAACAGTGGCTTATATTAAAATAGTGGTGACCAAACCATAGCAAAGCCAGAGCAGATGCCAGGGGACTGAATCACTGGCAGCAGTGGCAATTCCCAGACCTCTCAGCACAGGAGGGAGGTCTGTCAGAACTGGGTGAGAGAGAAATTTAGTCCTGCACAGGGTCTGCAGCAGGGTCAGCAGCTGCTCCTGGGGCTATCAGCCTACAGACTGTATGTTTGAAAGTCACCTATTTAAACTTCTGGGAGCCAAGATGGTGGAGTTAGCAGTAAGTCTGTCTCATTCTCCCTTATTGACCTTACAAAACCCAGAGAATGATGCCCAGGAAAAATCCTGGAATAGTGGAGCCAGCAGAAAGACAGGTCATAAGCAGTGTAGCTAATGAGGCTAGGGGGATTAAGAGATTCATTTAAAAGCCAGGAAATAGGCAATCATAAAGGACAAAGCAAATTGGAAAAAGAAAGACTATAGAATCCTATTATGTTGAGTGAGAAGATCCAAATACAGAAGAGGACAATATTGACCCTATACCCACATCTGAAACCTCAAAAGTTAATATGAACTGGTCTCAAGCCAAAAAAAAATCATTCTTGAAAGAACTCAAGAAGGAATTTAAAAGTCAAATTAGAGAGGTAGAAAATAAATTAACCAATTATTTTAAAAATATAATTAGAAAATGGCAACCAATTCACTGAAGAAAACAACATTTTTAAAAGCAAGATTTGAAGGGGTGGGATGGAGAGAATACATGAGAGGGTAGAGTGGGGGAAGGAGTAATCAGTATGCTTACCATCTTGGGGTGGGGAGCAAGGGAGAGATGGGGAGAAATTTGGAAATCAAAATCTTGTGATAATGAAGGTTGAAAAGTAAAAATAAATCAATTCCCAAAAAAAGCAAAAATAGATCTAATTAAAAGTGACAGGGAAGGAAATTATATGTTGGAAAAAGGCCCATTTACAATGAAGCAATATCATTACTAAATATATATGAACCACATGGTATAGCATTCAAATTCTTAGAGGAGAAGTTAAGGGAGATACAGGAAGGAATAGATAACAAAACTATACTAGTGGAGGACCTCAACCCACACCCCTCAACCTGATAAATGTAACCTCAAAATAAAGAAGAAAGAAGTTACAGAGGTTCATAGAAATTTAGAAAAAGTACATGTGGTAGACCTCTGGAGAAAATTTAATGGTGATAGAAAGGAATATAACTTTTTCTTGGAGGTACATGGCACAGACACAAAAACTGACCATGTACTAGGGCATAAAAACCTTACAATCGAGTGCAGAAATGTTAAATGAATCATTTTCAGGTCATGAAACAATATAAAATATATGTAATAAAGGACTATGGAAAGACAGATTAAAAACTAATTGGAAACTAAACAATCTAAACCTAATGAATGAGAGGGTAAAACAACAAATCATAGAACTAATCAGTAACTTTATTCAAGAGAATGACAATAATGAGACAACATACCACAACTTATGGAAAGCAGTGCAAGTGTTTCTTAGGGGAAATTTTTATATCTCTGAATGTTTCATTGAACAAAATAAAGATAAAGGAGATAAATGAATTGGGCATGCAATTGAAAAAGCTAGAAAGAGAACAAAATGAAAATTTCCAATTAAATTTTAGTATTATTCAGTAATACTAAATAAATTAGTTAAATTCAGTATATAAATTCAGTATTAGAAATACTGAAAACAAGGGAGAGATTAATAAAATTGAAATTAAGAAAACTATTGAACTAATAAAATCAATAAAAAATTGATAAACATCTACTCAATTTGATGAAAAAAAGAAGAAACCAAATTACCAGTATCAAAAATGAAAAAGATGAATTTACCTCCAACGAAGAGGAAATTAAAACAACAATTAGGAATTGTATGCTCATAAATTTGACAATCTTAGTGAAATGGATAAATATTTACAAAAATATAGATTGCCCAGATTAACTGAAGAGGAAGTAAAATACTTAAATAACCCCATCTCAGAGGAAGAAATTGAACAAGTCATCAATATATTCCCTTTGAAAAAATCTCCAGGGCCAGATGGATTTACAAGGGAATTCTGTCAAACATTTAAAGAACAATTAATTCCAATACTATATAGACTATTTGGAAAAATTAGTGGAGTCCTACCAAATTATTTTTGTGAAACAAATATTTTGTATTGATACCTAAACTGGGAAGCACCAGAGAAAGACAATTATAAACAAATTTCCTTCACAAATATAGAAGCAAAAATTTTTAATAAAATACCAGCAAAGAGTTTACAGAAACTTATCACAAAAATTACACGCTATGGCAGGTAGGATTTCTTCAAGGAATGCAAGCCTGGCTCAATATTAGGAAAACTATCAGTATAATCAATCATATCAACAAAGAAATGAATAGGAAACAAATGATTATCTCAATAGATGCAGAAAAGGCTTTTCACAAAATACAACACCCATTTAACACTAGAAAGCATAGGAAAAATGGAGTCTTCCTTATGATAATAAGTTGCATCTATCTAAAACCAACAGAAAGTATTATATGTAATGGGGATAACCTAGAAGCATTTCCAATAAGATCAGGGGTGAAATAAGGATGTCCACTATCACTCATGTTATTCAAATTGGTAGTAGAAATGTTAGCTGTAGCAATAAGACGAGAAAAAAGAATTCAAAGGAATTAGATTAAGCAAAGAAGAGACTGAGCTATCACTCTTTGCAGATGATATTATGATATACTTAGAGAATCATAGAGAATCAAGTAAAAAAAAAAACTACTTGAGATAATAAGTAAATTTAGCCAAGTTGCAGGAGATAATCCGCATAAATCCTCAGCATTCCTATATATATATTTAAGGAAGTCCCAAAGCAAGATACAGAAAGAGAACTTCCATTTAAAGTTACTGTAGACATTATAAAATAGCTGGGAGCCTATCTGCCAAAACAAACCCAGGAACTATATGAACACAATTACAAAACATTTTTCATACAAATCTAAATAATTGGGAAAACATCAGCTGCTCATGGCTATGTTGAGCTAATATAATAAAAATGACAATTTTACCTAAATTAATTTACCTATTTACTGCCATGCCAAGCAATGTGACAGAAAATATTTATAGAGCTAGGAAAAATCATAACAAAATTCATCTGCAAGAACAAAAGTTCCAAAATATCACCAGAATTAATGAAAAGAAATGCTAGGGTAGGTGTCCTATCCATATCAGATTTTAAACTATATTATAAAGCAGCAATCACCAAAACTACTTGGTATTGGCTGAGAAGTAAAGTATTGAATCAATGGAACACATTAGATACACAAGACATAGTAGTCAATGACTATAGTAATATACTGTTAATAAACCTAAGGACTCCAGCTTCTGGGATAAGAACTCACCATTTAACAAAAATTGCTAGGAAAATTGTAAAATAGTATGGTAGAAACTGAGCATAGACCAATATCTTCTCCAATATACCAAAATAAAATCTAAATGGAATCACAGTCAAGATATAAAGGCTTCTATTTTAAGCAATCTGGGAGAGCAAGGTATAGTTTACCTATCAGATTTATGGAGAAGGGAAGAATGTATAACCAAACAACAGATAGAAAGCCTTATGAAATACAAAATGGATAATTTAGATTACATTAAATTTAAAAGTTTTTGTACAAACAGATCAATGTAACCAAGATTAGGAAGAAAGTAGAAAATTGGGAATTTTTACCCGTGTCTCTGAAAAGGGCCTCATTTCAAAATTTTACAGACAACTGAATCAAATATATAAGAATAAAAGTCATTCCCCTATTGATAAATGGGCAAAGGATATAAACATAAAGTTTTCAGAGGCAAAAATTAAAGATATTTATAACCATATAAAAATGGTCTAAATCACTATTGATTAGAGAAAAGCAAATCAAAACAAATCTGAGGTACCACATCTCACCTGTCAGATTGGCTAACATGGCAAACAGGAAAATTATAAATTCTGAAGATGTGGGAAAATTGGAACACTATGCATTGTTGGTGGAGTTGTGAATTGATTCAACCATTCTGGAGAACAATTTGAAATTATGCCCAAAGGGCTATGAAAATGTGCATATCCTTTGATATAGCAATAACATTTAAGGGCTGTATCCCAAAGCGATCATACAAATGGGAAAAGAACCTGTATGTACAAAAATATTTATAACAGCTCTTTTTTATGGTGGAAAAGAATTGAAAACCAAGGGATGCCCTTCAATTGGGGAATGGCTAAAAAAGTTGTGGTATATGAATATAATGGAATACTAGCGTGCTATAAAAAATGAGAAGTAGACAGACTTCATCGTAATCTGGAGATACCTATATAAACTGATACTGAGTGAGGGTTGCAGCATCAGGAGAATATTGTACACAATTACAGACAAATTGAACCTCTGATGACTAAGTTTGATAGACTAGGTTTCTCTCAGCAAAGCAAGGCGACAAAACAACTACAAAAGACTCATGATGGAAAGGGCTATCCACATCCAGAGAAAGAGTCTGAATGTGGATTGAAGCAAACTACTTGCTCTCTCTCTATTTTGTTTTGTTTTGTTCCATCTTTCTTGTTGTTCATTCTATTGATTAAAATCCTTCTTTACAACTTGTTTAATGTTTAATGTGAAGATATTTGTAGAACCAATATCAGATTGCATGCCACCATATTGGGGGAGAAGGAGCAGAGGAAGGGACAAAAAAATTTGGAACTCAAGGGATTGTGGAACTGAATCCTATAAACAAAAAATAAATAAATACATAGGGCTTTTTTTGCCTTTTGGAGGGCAATTGGGGTTAAGTAACTTGCCCAAGGTTACATGACTAGTTTTTTTTGTTTGTTTTTTTTTTTTTTTTTTTTTTGTGGGAGTGTTAAGTGTCTGAAGTTAGAACTGAACTCTGGTCCTCCTGACTCTGGAGCTGGCGCTTTACTCACTGCACCACCTAGCCACCTGAAATACATAGTTTTTTAAGGAATAAATTAGAAAAAAGAATTAAAATTGGGCAAATGGAAGCTAAAGACTCTATGAGATATCAAAAATCAGTGACACAAAATTGAAAGAATGAAAAAAATTGAAGAAAATTTAAAATACTTCACTGGAAATACAGCTAATCTAGAAAATGGATAAAGGAATGATAATTTAAGCATTGTTGATCTACATGAGAACCATAATAAAAAAAAATACAGCCAGTACAGCATCTTTTAATAAATCATCAAGGAAAACTGCTCTGAGGGCCTAGAACCAGAGGGTAAAATAGTCACAGAAAGAATCCACTGATAATTTCCTGAAAGAGATCCCAAATTTAAAACACCAAGGAATATTGTAGTCAGATTTCAGAATTATCAGATCAATGAGAAAACATTGCAAACAGCCAGAAAGAAACAATTCAAATATGATGGAGCCACAGTCGGGATCATGCAGGATCTTGCTCCTTCTACACTGAAATATCAGCTGTCTTGGAATATGACATTCAGTAAGGCAAAGGAGCTTGAATTAAAATCAAAGATTAACTGCCCAGCAAAAATTAGCATAATCTTTCAGGGGAGGAGATAGGTATTCAATGAAACAAGGTACTTACAAAATTTTCTGATAAAAAGGCCAGAGTTCAATGGAAAATTTAATATTCAAAATCAAGAAACAAGAGAGGCATTATAAATAAAGAAGAAAGGGGAAAAAAACACAAACATGTTATTCAGTAAGGACAAACTGTTTACATCACTTCGTTGGAAAATGATATAACTCTTGAGAACTCTATCTTTATTACATCATAGAAAAGGCAAATACATAGACAGAGGGAGTGTGTTGGATTTGATTTTGATGTGATAATAGAAAAGCACTGAAAATGATTGTAATGGTGAAGGGAAAAGGAAGAGGCAGGAAAGATAAATTGCATCACATAAATAGGCAAAGAGACATTAGAGTACAGGGAAAGAAGAGAGGAAAATGAACA
This sequence comes from Petaurus breviceps papuanus, assembly GCF_028583685.1. NCBI lineage: Eukaryota > Metazoa > Chordata > Mammalia > Diprotodontia > Petauridae > Petaurus > Petaurus breviceps. The sequence continues at coordinate 12,629,649 of NW_027185779.1, read as the reverse complement.
TCATTTACTTTACTTTCACTGGATTTGGTTCAATGAGGTAAATATCACACTCAGTGAAGTATGGAAATCTCACTTGCCCTATAGGCAGTTGGAAGGAAAAGGGGAAAGAAAAGGGAGGGAATGACAGAAGGGAGGGAAGAAATAGTAAGAAAGATGGGAAAGAAAGGGAAGTGGGGCTGATAGAAAGGAAGGAAGATTGAGGGAAGCAGTGGTTACTCACTCTAGTGAGTAGGGAAAGGGAGAAAGAAGAAAGAAAACTGTAAATGGGGGAGGGGCGATAGAGTGGAGAGAAAGACACAGATAGAAATCATAATTGTGAATATGAATGAAATGAACTGTCCCACAAAATGGAAGTGGATAGCAGAATGGATTGGAAATCACAATCCTAAAATATCTTCTTTACAAGAAACATATTTGAACCAGGGATATACACAGGGTAAAGGTTAAAGGCTGGAGTGTAATATATTATGCTTCAGCTGAGTTTTTAAAAAGCAGGTATAGTAATCCTGATCTCAGACAAAGCGAAAACTAAAAGAGATCTAATTAAAAGAGATAAGGAAGGAAAATACATCCTGCCAAAAATCATAGAAAATGAAGCAATATCATTACAAAACATATATGCACCAACTTCATAGAGGAGAAGTTAAGGGAGTTATATGAAGAAATGGACAGTAAAACTATACTAGTGGGGGACCTCAAACTCCCCCTCTCTGAACATGATAAATCTAACCTCAAAATAATGAAGAAAGAAGTTATTAAAGAGGTGAATAAAATTTTAGAAAGGGTAGATATGGTAGATTCCTGGAGAAAATTGAATGGAGATAGAAAGGAATATACCTTTTTCTTGGAGGTACATGGCACAGACACAAAAACTGACCATGTACTAGGGTGTTAAAACCTTACGATCTAGTGCAGAAAGGCAGAAATATTAAATATATCATTTTCAGAATATAATGCAATAAAATTATAATGTAATAAAGGGCTATGGAAATATAGACTAATAATCAATTGGAAACTAATCTAATCCTAAAGAATAGGTAGGTCAAACAGCAAATCATAGAAACAATTAATAACACTATTAGTATCATAATAATGAAACAACATACCAAAACTTATGGGATGCAGCAAAAGCAGTTCTTACAGGAAGTTTTACATCTCTAAATACATGTATGAATAAAATAAAGAAAAAGGAGATCAATGAATTAGACATGTAACTGAAAAAGCTATAAAAATAACTAATTAAAATTTCCCAATTAAATACCAAATTAAAAATACTGAAAACCAAAGGAAAGATTGACAAAGCTGAAATTAAGAAAACTATTGAACTATTAAATAAAACTAAGAGCTGGTTTCATGAAGAAAAATACAAGAACAATAAAATAGACAAACCTTTGGTAAATTTGACTAAAAGAAAGAAAGAAGAGAGGATTCTGGGAAGATTATAGAATAGGTAACAAAATTCCAACCTCTCAAGATTCCCCCCACACACACAAACACACAAAAGTCAAAATAGCACCTTATGGCCAACAAAGTGTGGGTAGAGATAAATAAGAACAGAGGCATAGCCAGGGTCCTCCTGGGATAATTTGAGAAGATTGGAAGAAAAATCCCAAGACAACGTTTGGTCCCTTTGAAGAGTAAACCCTGCCAGGCTATGTTCTAACTTAACAGCAATAGGAAAGCTTCTTAAACAACAAATTCCAAGTCCTGAGAGTAGTTGCTTTTAGAGGCTGTCTCAGCCCCAGTCAGCAAAACTTTTACCCCCAGGATATTGAGGAGAGTTGGCCATCTGAGCCCAAGGGAACCTCTGCTGACAAGGAATGCCAGACCCAGCTGTTCGTGAAGAGCAACAGGGAAAGAAGGAACCAGCACATGGCTAGTGAGTGCAGAAGCAGTGGGGCAGAAAGCCCCTGACTGTGGCCACTTATAGGAGGTTGGAGGTTTGGCTTTGATTTTAGGCTAGAGGGGAAAACTGAAGATCTGGGGCAAGAGGCACCCTTCGCCATACCCCAGGGCTAGAGGTGATAACAAATTATTAAGCTATTAAGAAAAAAATTGTACAGGCAAAGGAGGAAGAATCCAACCATAGAAAACTGTTATAGGAACAGAGATGACTGGGGTTAATATTCCAATGAAGGTATTGAAGTAAAGAAATGCCCAAAGACTAATTAATGCCAAATGGTCACATGACCAAAAAGTATTCATAGATTTTAAAAAAGATTTTAAAAATCAAATGACAGAGATGGAGGAGAAACTAAAAAAGAATATAAGTATAATCCAAGAAAAAAAAGGGTAGGAAAGGAAAGTCAACCATTTAGAACAGGAGATCCACAATCTTAAGGAAGAAAATGAAACCGTAAAAATTAGAATTGGGTAAAGTGAATCCAGTGAAATCATAAGAGATCAAGAAACAATTAAACAACATATGAATGATGAAAAAATAGAAGAGAAAGTGAAATATCTTATTAGAAAAAAACAATAGAATTGGAGAAGAGACAAAGAAGAGAAAACATAAAAATAATTGGACTAACTGAATGTTATGATCAGAAAAGGGATCTTGATGCAATTATACAGGAAATAATTAAAGAAAACTTTCCTGAAGCATTAGAACAAGGGGGGAGGGAAGGGGGAGGAAAGTTGAAATAGAAAAAAATCCTTCAATCAGTCCTTAAAAGAGATCCTATGAGGAAAATTCATAGGTATATCAGTCAAATTCTGAAACATGCAAATCAAAGAAAAATACTTAAAGCATCAAGATTAAAACAATTTAAATATGATGGTGCCACAATTAGAATTAGAGAAGACCTAGCAGCAGAGACATTAAAGTATCTCAAGTTTTGGAACACAACATATTGAAGAGGAAAAGAACTAGGGCTCAAGCTAAAAATATTATACCATACAAAAATAAGTATTATCCTGAATGGGAAAAAAATGGACATTTGATAAGCTCTCAAACTTTCAATATTTTGTTTTTTAAAAATCCAATACTTAATAGAAGATTCAACATACAAGAACAAAGAGAAATATAATGCACATAAGAAAGACTGATTATAAGGGATACATAAAGACAAATGGTTCATATATATACACACACACACATACACATATATGTAAAATGTATGTCTAAGATTCTTTTTTTTTGCCTTTGTTTTGAAGGGCAGTTGGGGTTAAGTGACTTGCTCAAGGTCACACAGCTGGTTTTTGTGCTAAGTGTTTGAAACCAGATTTGAACTCAGGTCCTCCTGACTCCAAGGCCATTCTCTATTCACTGCACCACCTAGCTGCCCCATATCTAATATTCTTATTAAAAATTAGGTATCTCATAAGAAAGATTGAGGGTAAACCTGAGTATGCTAGGAATTTAAAAAGTAAAACCAGTTAGGAACAGCTAGAAAGAGTAATTATTTTATAAAAATGAGGTGCGAGAGGAAGAACTGATAGGAATCATATGGAGGAGGAAAGCTGGCGGTACTGGTAACCTACTTTCATTGGAAATGGGTTTAAGAGGCAACTATATTTCTATCTATCTGTATGTATGTATATGTATGTGAAAAATATATATATGTATATATACATACTGAGAAGAATACAAAAGTCTTCTAAATTCAGAAGAAATAAAGGGTGGGTGTATAGGGAGGGGGAGAGGAAAATGGAGGCATCTTTAGAGGGGAGGGGGAGGGAATAGGTAAAACAGGGGCATAGAAGGGTTTTAAGATTTATAGGAATGGGACAAGAGGGGGGTGATCCTTGGTGGGGGGTAAGCAAGGAATAGAAGGGCAAGATAGTGGGTAGAGGAGGCAGGAGGGATAGGAAACAAGAGACATGCACATATATAAAAACAAAGATCAGGAGTAGAATATGTTTGGGAAATTTTTTTTTTATATATGCATGTATATATGTATATGTGTATCTATATATTAATAGCTATAGAGAAACATTTCTAAACTTTATTTTAGCCTTCTGGGGTGGCTGGGTGGAGCAAAAAAAGAACAAAGTAAAACTATGCAGAGCAGAGAACAAAAGAAAATTGACAAGGAAGCTAAAAAAATGATGAATAATTCTCAACAAACAATTATTATTTATTATACATGGTTTCTTGAAATGAAAATTTATTGTTACATATTTAGAAATCCCTCTTACATTTTGCTATGCATACCACTTGCTTTTTTTCTTTGTAAATTCATATAGAAGTTCCAATATTTAAGTTTATGATATTTTCATTACTTTTCTCTATTCTATGTTGGGGTTCTGGCATTTGAGTCAAAAATAAAATTAAAAAAAAGAAGAAAATAAAATTACCGGTATCAAAAATGAAGTGTGAATTCACCACCAAAGAAGGGGAAAATAAAAGAATAATTAGGAACTATTTTCTCCAACTGTATGCCCATTACTTTGACAATCTTAGTGAAATGAATGAATATTTACAAAAATATGAATTACAGAGGTTTGCTTTTCTTCCAGAAATTAACATATTTATTTTTGGTTTTCAACATTCATTTCCACAAGATTTTGAGTTCCAAATTTTCTCCTCATCTCTCGTTTACTCCCACCCCAAGATGTCATGCGTACTGATTACACCTTATCCAATCTGACCTCTCTTCTTCCCCCCTCTATCCCCTACTTCCCCCTTTCTGCCTTACTGTCTTGTAGGGCAAGATGAATTTCTATACCCAATTGCCTATATACATATACATATATACATATATATATATAATTTTCAGGTTGCATGTAAAAAATAATTTTTAACATTTCTTTTTAAGACTTTGAGTTCCTGATTCTCTCCTTTCTTCCCTCCTCACCCACCCCTATTGAGAATACAAGCAATTCAATATGTTATAGATGTGTAGCTATGCAAAATATTTCCTTAGTAGTCATATGTGAAAGGCTAACTATAATTTCTCCAATCCTGTCCCATGCCCATTTATTCTATTTTCTCTTCTAACCTATTCCCTTTTCAAAAGAGTTTGCTTCTTACTATCCCCTCCCCAAACTTGCACTCCCTTCTATCATCCCCTCCCTTAAGCCCTTACCCCCTACTTTTTGTAGGGTAAGATACACAACTGAGTTTGTATGTTATTCACTCCTTAAGCCAAATCCAATGAGAGTAAGGTTGAATCATTCCCTTTTACATCCCTGTTCTTCCCTTCCATTGTAACTGATTTCTCTTGCATCTTTTATGTGAGATAATTTACCCTATTCAATCACGTCCTTTCTTCTCCTCCCAATATATGCCTCTATCACCTCTTAATTTTATTTTCAGATATCATATTTCATATTCATATTCAACTCCTCCTGTGCCCTCTGTTCATATATCCATACACACACACACATACACTCATATGTGTGTGTATGTATTCCCTTCAACTATCTTAATTCTGAGAAAATTCTCATGAGTTACAAATATCATCTTTCCATGTAGGAATGTAAATAGTTCAATTATAATTAGTTCCTTATGTTTTCTCTTTCTGTTTACCTTTTCATGCTTCTCTTCCTTCCTATATTTGATAGTCAAATTTTCAATTCAGTTCTGGTCTTTTCATCAAGAATGCTTGAAAGTCCTCCATTTCATTGAATGTTCACATTTTCTACTGAAATATTATACTCAATTTTGTTGGGTAGGTGATTCTTGGTTTTAATCCTAGCTCCTCTGACCTCTGGAATATCATATTCTAAGTCCTTCTATCCCTTACTATAGAAAGTGCTAGATCTTCTGTAATCCTGATTGTGTTTCTGCAATAATCAAAGTGTTTCCTTCTGAATGCTTGTAATAGGTTCTCCTTGACCTGGGAACTCTGGTATTGGGCTATAATAGTTTTCTGTTTGGGATCTTTTTTGAGTGGTGATCAGTGAATTTTTTCAATTCCTATCTTACCCTCTGGTTCTAGAAGATCAGAGAAGTTTTCCTTGATAATTTCTTGAAAGATGATGTCTGGACTTTTTTTTTTATCATGGCTTTCAGGTAGTCCAATAATTTTTAAATTATCTCTCCAGGATCTATTTTCAAGGTCACTTGTTTTTTTTCCGATGAGATATTTCACATTGTCTGATATTTTTTTCATTCTTTTGAATATTTACATTTCTAAAAAAGTCATTAGCTTCCATTTGCTCCTTTCTAATTTTGAAGCAGTTATTTTCTTTAGTGAGCTTTTGGACCTCTGTTTCCTATTGGCCAATTCTGCTTTTTAAGGCATTCTTCTCCTCATTGACATTTTGGACCTCTTTTGCCATTTGAGTTAGTCTGTTTTTTAAGGTGTTCATTTCTTCAGTATTTTTGTGGATCCCCTTAAGCAAGCTGTTGATTCCTTTTTCATGATTTTCTTGTATCATTATCTTTTCATTTCCCAATTTTTCTTCTACTTATCTTAATTGATTTTTTTTTTTTTTGCTTTTTGGAGGGGGGAGGGCAGGGCAATTGGGATTAAGTGACTTGCCCAAGGTCACAAAGGTAGTGTCAAGTGTCTGAGGCCACATTTTAACTCAGGTCCTCCTTACTCCAGGGCCGGTGCTCTATTCACTGCGCCATCAAGCCACCCTCTCTTACTTGATTTTCAAAATCATTTTTGAGCTCCTCCATGGTCTGTGATCAATTTACATCTTGTTCAGAGGCTTTTGATGCAGGAGTTTTGAGTTTGTTGTCTTTGTCTGGTTGTATAATTTATTCTTCTTTGTCACCAATGATTCTATAGTCTAATTTTTTCTTTCCTATGTGCGCATTTTGCCAGCCTTTTGAGCTCTTTGCCAATGTATGGCTCTGCTTCCAGAGTGAAGAGTGCTCTATCATAAATTTCTGTGGTTTCATGTACCTGTTGTCAGAGCTACTTCTGGGCACCTGTAAAATTTCAGTTCTTCTAAGGTGATATAATCAAAAGAGAGGTGTTTACTCCTCCCTGGACTGTGATCTAGTCTGTGAATGACCACAAGTACTATTTTCTGTCTCAGAAGTGTGGGGAGGACTCCGTATCCACAACTGCCACAAGCTTCACCACACCAGCACTCCTCCTCATCCCAGGACCGCGACCCAAGACTGCAACCCGGATCCAAGAAGGGCAAAGGAAGAGAATCCTACCTCCATGCCAGCAAAGAGATCCTTTCAATTGCTTTATGATCAGCCACTTGATCCCCCACAATCTGTAGGTCTGTAGGTCTGGAGCTCTAGAAGCAGCTGCTGCTTCTGTTGCTCCTACTGCTGCTGCTTTTGCTGCCAGCACTGCCACCTCTGCCACCCAAGGGGTTGGGACCAGACTGTGCTCCTCTCTCACCCCGGTCCAACAGAGTTTCCCTACTGACCTTTTACTTTTTATTTGGCACTTGTGGATTGAGAAGTCTGGAAACCAACCCAGTTGTCAGTGATTCAATCCCCTGAGGTCTGCTCCAGCCCAGTCTCTGCTGGCATGTCTCACAAGACACTATGCTCCACTCCCAGTTTAGTGCAATAGACCCTTCTTGTCAGTCTGCCAGGCTGTCTTCTCCTGAAGATGTGTTTCACTCTGTCATTTTGTGTTTTCTGTAGCTCTGAAATTTGTTTAGAGTCATTATTCACAGGTATTTGGAGATGATTGAGGGATGAACTCAAGCAAGTTCCTACTTTTACTACACCATATATAAATTGGCAAGATTAAGAGAAGAGGAAGTAAAATACTTAAATAACCCTATCTCAGAAAAATAAATTAAACAAGGTATCAGTGAACTCCCTAGAAAAAATTCCCAGGACCAGAGGGATTTACAAGTGAATACTATCAAGCATTTAAAAAATAATTAATTCCAATACTAGATAGACTATAATAGGTGAAGAAGAGTCCTAACAAATTCAACAACAAGAGATAGAAAGAAAATTCCATTTAACATTACTGTAGACAGTATAACATTTTGGGAATCTATCTGCCAAAACAAACCAAGGAAATATATGAACACTCTTACAAAACACTTTTCACACAAATAAAGTCATATCTAAATAATTGGAAAAATATCAGTTGCTCATGGGTAGGCCTGAGCTAATATAACAAAAATGAAAAAAATTAAAAATTAAAAAAATTCTACCTAAATTTATTTAATAATTTAGTGCCATACCAATCAAACTACCGAAAAAATCATTTTATAGAGCAAGAAAAAATAATAACAAAATTCATCTGGAAGAAAAAAAGGTCCAGAATTAATGAAAACAAATGCTAGGGAAGGAGACTTAACCATATGAGGTAGATCTTAATTTGTATTATAAAGCAACAATCATCAAAACTATTCGGTGCCCACTAAGAAATAGCATGGTAGATCAGTGGAAAAGGTACACAAGACACAACAATGAATGACTGTAGTAATATACTCTTTGATAAACCCAAAGACTCCAGCTTCTGGGACAAGATCTTGCTATCTGACAAAAACTGCTGGGAAAATTGGAAAATAGTAAGACAGAACCTGGGCACACACTAATATCTTACACCATATACCAAAGCAAAGTCAAAATAGGTTCACAATTTTGATCTAAAGGCTGATACTTTAAGCAAACTGGGAGAGTGAAGAGTAGTTTACCTGTCAGGTTTATGGAGAATGGAAACATTTATGACCAAACAAGAGATAGAGAAGATTATGAAATGCAAAATGGATAATTTTGACTAAATTAAATTGAAAAGATGTTGTACAAACAAAGGCAATACAATCATGATTAGGAGGGAAGTAGAAGACTGGGAAAGAATTTTTACAACCACTGGGTGTGTATGTGTGTGCGTGTGTGTGTGTGTGTGTGTGTGTGTGTGTGTGTGGAGAGAGAGAGACAGAGAGAGACACAGAGAGGTTGAGAGAGAGGGAGAGAGAGAGAGAGAGAGAGAGAGAGAGAGAGAGAGAGAGAGAGAGAGAACTGAATTAAATTTAAAATAATACAAGTCATTCCCCAGTTGATAAATGGGCAAAGGATATGAAGAGGCAGTTTTCAGCATAAGAAATTAAAGCTATTTATAGTTATATGAAAAAATTCTCTAAATCATTCTCTAAATTCTCTAAATTTATTATTGAAATGCAAATCAAAATAATTCTTAGGAATCACATCACACCTGTCAGATTGACTAAGATGACAAAACAGGAAAATTATAAATGCTGAAGAAATTGTGGGAAAATTGGAACACTAATGCATTGTTGGTGGAGTTGTGAACTGATCCAATCATTTTGGAGAGCAATTTGGAACTGTGTCCAAAGTGTTATAAAAATGCACATACCCTTTGACACAGCAATACCACTTCTAGGGCTCTTTCCCAAAGCAATCATACAAATGGGTAAAGGATACACATGTACAAAAATATTTATAGCAGCTCTTTTTTGTGGTGGCAAAGAATTCAAAATTGAGGGGATGTTCATCAATTAGGGGATAGCTAAACAAGTTGTGGTATATGAATGTAATAGAATACTATTGTACTATAAGAAATGATGAGCAGGAAGACTTTAGGAAAACATTGAAAGTCTTATATGAAATGATATTGAGTGAGAAGAGCAGAAGCAGGAGAAGATTATACACAGTTACAACCACGTTGTGCAATGACTAACTTTGATAGACTTCACTCTTCTCAGTAATACAAGTTTCTAAGTCAACTTTAAAGGGCTCATGATGGGAAATGTTAGACACATCCAAAGAAAGAATTATAGAATCTGAATGAAGATCAAAGCATACAATTTACTCTAGCTTCTTTCACTTTGTTTCTTCTTTCTCAAGATTCATGCCATTGCTTGTAATTCTTCTTTACAGCATGACTAATTTGATAATATGTTTTATATTAATGTATATGTAGACCCTCTATCAGATTGCATGCTCTCTTGGAATGAGGAGGAAGAGGGAGAGGGAGAAAATTTAAAACTCAAAAACTTGTGGAACTGAATATTCTAAAGTAAAAATAAACAAAATAATTAAATTTTTAAAAAAGAGATAGTGGCATTGCCTTGCTAACCCTTGGACCTCATATGATGCTTTTCAGTCCTTCTGTAATGCACTTATACCTTTATTTAATATGGCAAGTATTTATGTTTCATATCCCCATACATGATGATGAGCTCCATAAGGTCATAGATCATGTTTTATCTAAAGATTCATGTTTCCACCAGGTCAGGAACTATGTCTTATCTAAAGACTTATGTATCCAGCAGGTCAGTGACCATATCTTATCTAGAGATACATATCTCTATAAGGTCAGGGATCATGTTTTATCTAAAATTTGAATCATCACATTGTAGATTTAATTTAGAAGATACTTTAGAAGTTATGAGATTATTTATAGACTGTGTAATGCTATCATAGTTTCATTTTACAACTGAGGACACTGAGATGCAGAAATATTAGGTAACCTGACCAATATCACAAAGATACAAATTATCAAAACTTGGATTTGAAATCACTATTATTAACCAAAAATTCATAACTCTTTCTGATATACCATGCTTTATGTCCCTTTACTCAAATAGAAGGGCAGAGATGTGAGATTGTGGGTAGTAAGAATCAACAGAATGTACTAACAGGACATGAGGTGAAAAAATGAGAAAAGCCAAAGAGTTACCAGATAAATGACTAAAGTGCTCAAAGAAATAGAGTAGTCAAACATCATAATGAAAAGGAGTGGTAGAGTAGAAAGGTTGAGTCAAGATAAGTCTTGTTAGGAATATCACCTTAACCTAATTGTATAGGCAAGCCAAACTGCATCTCTAAGGCTGACCTTCAGCATCAGTAAAATGGAAATAATGATATCAAGAATACTTACCTCACAGAGGTAGGATCAAATAAGATAATGTATGTAAAAGGTATTTCAGAACTGCCAGCAGTATTTAAATGAGTGAATACATATAGCTGGAAAGATGATAGACTAAGTTTTGTATATATTGAATTTGACATGCAAGGGGCATTTAAAAAGAAATGTCCAATGGAAGATTTCAGATATATAGAGAGGAGGAAAAATAGGTTAGCAGCAAAGATGGCCACTTTTTTGGATGCCTTTCATTTAATTGTAAAATTCAGTGATGAATAAACCTTTAAAATGTTCAAAGTCACTCTAGGTTATTCCAAGATTCAGTTTTGAGAATCAGAGAGGATATTTCAAAGTACACACAGTAGCATTAATGATAATAGACTCTATCTTAAAAATAGCATTCCGATATCTTAATGCAGCATCCTTATATTGAATATGAAGAACTTCTAACTTGGATGTTTTCAGAAGAAGATACACTGTCTTTTGGCAGCAATCAAAACACTTTTTCAAAGTGGGCTTCAAGGGGCGGCTAGGTAGCACAGCGAGTAAGAGCACCGGCTCCAGTGTTGAGAAGACCTGGAGATTGAATCCCGGGCTCAGACACTTAGCACCCACCCAGAAACACCTGGCCGTGTAATCTTGAGCAAGTTACTTAGCCCCAATTGCTTAGGGGCAGCCAGGTGGCTCAGCGAGTAAGACCACCAGCTCCAGTGTCGGGATGACCTGGATCAAATCCGGGCTCAGATACTAAGCACCACACCCAGAAATAACTGGCCGTGTAACCTTGAGCAAGTTACTTAACCCCAATTGCTTTTGAAAAAAAAAAGTGGGCTTCAAAATTGATGAAATGAGTGTCCTTACTTGTTAGAAGTATGATAATTATCCTGTAATTCTGAAGTAGAATTAGTATCAGCAAAAGAAAATCAATCTTTGCTTTCCATATGATAAGAGAATTACAGTCAAAACAACCTTTAGGGAGAAGTATTTTTAATAAAATTATGTAGTTTCTATCGTAATGAATTTTTATGTATGATTAAAATGGATAGTTTAAAAAATAAAATTGTAATGTGCAAGTCTGACCCAGGCTATTCCCTGTTGGTTTATATTCACATGTTGTAGCAAATTATGTCCATTTATCAGCATAATAGAAGTATGTCTGACCACAGGGGCAAGGCATGGTGGGTCTTGTTATATCTACCAAGTCTGAAGGGTGCCAGCTCTGCTTAGGTAAATATTTATATGCCCTTAGGTGATCAAGAAGCCATGTCAATATTGCCACTAAGAAGCTGCATAAACAGAGGCAGGTTTTGACCCTTAACTTCTTGAAGCAATCAAATTTAGTTGAGATCATCTTTTCCTTTTAGGAAAAGAAAAAGCTTATTGTATGTACAGAAAACAGAGAGCCCTGGTAAAAGATGACTTTATCACAAAAGTACATGTTGATATGAAAGCAATGCAAGAAGTATCTGACACTAACTTTTTCATCAATGTAATGAAAATTAACAGATAATGAGGTATTGCTACACACACATTTAGGAGTTTCTTATAACATTTTTAACTCAAGAATCCCATCATTTCTTTTGGTACACCTTTAAGTACTCAAATGATGTTTTGCACATAGTAAAAAACAAGTACAGAAGTCTGAAGGAATGAATGACATTTAATAATTTCAACTGAATGCATCCTGGAATACTGTTGCTCTTCTATATCATTAAATTTATGACTCTAGGGGCAGAGCAAAGAAGGCAGAGTAGAAAGAGGACTTCCGAGTGGCTCCCACTTCTACCTCCACCAATACATGTGAAAAATGAACCTGAACAAACTTTAGAGCTATGGAAACCACAAAGTGACAACCTCTCACTGAAGAGAGCCCAGCAGACCAGCATGGAGTGGCCATCTCAGCTTTCTGGGAGCAGAGCCCAGCCCCCATGAGTATTCAGTTTTAGCCCCAGGGCAGCCTGACCAGCCATGGCTACAGGGACATCAGTAAAGTGGGTCACCAGCAGCTGTGGCGGTTTTCAGAATTATCAAACCACAGATGCCTAAGACAAAGTAAGAGGCCAGTGTGAATTTTGGGAACATAGAATCTAGGAGTGCCCCCAGAGGGAGAAACAGCTAATACACCGCAGCCATACAGTCACTGTGGTGTGGCTGCTTCAAAGGTAGGTATGCATACTTTTATAATGCAGATAATAAGGGGACCAAGCAACCAGTTTGAGGGGTAATAACTCTTGCTATAACCCACTTGGATCTGGATAAATTTGTTAGGTTGAGGTCCTGGGGTGCATGACCAGTGAGCGAGAGTGTGTGGAGGCTTCACAGAGGGCACCCAACTAAGAGCTCTGGTGGCTGAGAAAACCCCAATCATTTGGGATGATTTTTTTCCTCTCTGGAAGCAGAGTTCTACTGTGGCAAAAAGCTCAAAAGTCAAGTGATTGAGTGGCAACATGGGCAAGAAAAGGAAGCAAAGCAAGCTCAGCAATCTGACATTAAACTCCTATTTTGGGGACAAAAAGGATCAAGACATGGAATAGAAGAAAGACAACAAAGTCAGAATTTCTGTACCAAAAGCTTCCAAGAAAATTATGAACTGATTACAGGCCATAGAGGAGCTTAAAAAGGATTTTGAAAACCAAATAAGAGAAGTGGAGGGACAATTGGGAAGAGAAATGAGAATGACGCAAGAAAATCATGCAAAGAAAGTCAACAACCTGACTGAAGAAAATAACACCTTAAAAAATAGACTTAAAAAATGGCCAAAGAGGCTCAAAAAGCCAATGAGGAGAAGAATGCCTTAAAAAGCTGAATTTGCTAGATGGAAAAAGAATCTCAAAAGCTCATTGAAGAGAATAATTCCTTCACAAGTACACTGGACCAAATGGAAGCAAGTGACTTTATGAGAAATCAAGATACTATTAAACAGATCCAAACAAATAAAAAAAAAATAGAAAGCAACATGAAATATCTCTTTGGAAAAACCACTGACCTGGAAAATAGATCCAGGAGAGACAATTTAAAAATTATTGGACTACCTGAAAGCCATGATCAAAAAAAGAACCTAGAAATCATCCTTCAAGAAATTCTCAATGAAAATGTCCCTGCTGTTTTAGAGCCAGAGGGAAAAATAGAGTTTGAAAGAATCCACCAAACAACTCCTGAAAAAGATCCCAAAAAGAAAACTCCTATGAATATTATAACCAGGTTCCAGAGCTCCCAGATCAAGGAGAAAATATTACAAGCAGCCAGGAAGAAACAAGTTGAATATTGTGGAAACATAATGAGGATAACACAGGATCTGGCAGCTTCTACACTGAGTAATCGAAGGGCTTGGAATATGATATTCTGGAGATGAAAGGAGCTGGGATTAAAACCAAGAATCACCTACCCAGCAAAACTGAGTGTCATGTTCTAGGGGAAAATATGGTCATTCAATGGAATAGAGGAATTTCAAGTACTCTTGATGAAAAAATCCAGAGTTGAATAGAAAATTTGATATTCATATACAAGAAGAAAGAGAAGCATAGAAGGTAAATAGGGAAAAGAAATCATAAGGAACTTATCAAAGTTGAACTATTTACATTCCTACATGGAAAGACATTAATTGTAACATGAAACTTTTCTCAGTATGAGAACAGTTGAAGGGAATATAAATGTGTGTATATGTATGTATATATATATATATCATATATATAATATATATACAAATACATACATATATGTCTATATAAGAGGGTATATGGGCATATGACTACATATGTGAGTATGTTTATATATGTATACAGGTATACATAGAAGGCACAGGGCAATTGGATAGGAAGGGATGATACTTAAAAGGTGATATTGAGAGGTGATAGAGGAATATTATGAGAGAAGATGGGGAGAGACAGAATGGCATAAATTATCTCATAGAAGATGCAAGGGATAACTGTTACAATGGAGGGGAAGAACAAGAAGGCCAAAGGGAATGAGTCAAACTTACTCTCATGGAATTTGGCTTAGGGAGGGAATGACATACACACTAAATATGGTATATGACCCTACAGGAGAGTAGTGAGGAAGGGGATGAGAGGGGGGATGATGAAGGGGAGGGCAGGTGACGGGGGAGGAAATTTGGAAGCACACACTTTTGAAAAGGGACAGGGTTGAAGTAGAAAATAGAACAAGATGGGGCAGGACAGGATGGAGAAAAATATAGTCAGTCTTTCACAATATATCCACTATGGAAATGTTTTTCATAGCTACACATGTACAACCTATATTGAATTGCTTATCTTCCCAATAAGGGTGGGTGATGATGGAAGAATGGAAATAATCTGGAATTCAACGTTTTAAAATAAAATGTTAATACATATATATTTATATTTTTTTTTCTTTACATGCACCTGGAAAATAAGGTATACAGGCACTGGGGCAGAGATCCATTTTGCCATACTGGACAGCTGCAGTGGGGAATGGGAGAGGATATAGGAAAGAACAGATTGGGTGAAGGGGTATTCAGTGATCGCTGTTTTGGGGTGGTGGGTAGAGGAAAGATAGGGAGAAAATTTGTAACTCAAAATCTTGTGGAAATGAATGATGTGAATGAAAAATAAACATAAATTTTAACTTAAAAATTAAAAAAAAAAGAAAATGCTGGACCAATAATAAAAAATAAATAAATTCATGACTCTAGGAAAGAGTGTCTTCTTATGCTGGATCTTATTTAGGATAGCTGAATAAGGATATAAAAGATTTTTAAAAGGCAAAAGTAAGGGGCAGGTCTAATATTGTTGAACATGAGGACAATATTTAAAACATTTTGATTCAGAGAATCTCCTTCAATCAATAAATCAAACAACTGTTTATTAGGTAGTTAGTAAACATAATATGAAATAAATTTTTAGTTGATAGTGATAACAAAGATATAAATAATAAGGCTTGAATCTAAGAATTTATATTGTGTGAAAATAGACAAAACACACATATAAATATATATAATAAGCATAGCATATATAAATATGAAGTAATTTGAGGAGTACACTAGCAGCCTATACAAATATAATAAAGTGGAAGTAGGTCTGCATAACAAGCAGTGCACTCTGAAAAATTTCTGGGGATTTTAGTGTATTGCAAGAACAATATAAATAGATTGATGTGGAAGGCAAATCTGCATTAAAGAAAGCATAATAATCTATATCCTTTGACACAGAAATCTTATTGCTAGCCATATGCCACAAAGAAGACAAAAAGACCCATTAAAACACAATATTTGTTGCCCTATTTTGTATAGAAGCAAAGAAATGGCAACAAAGTAAAAACCTAAAGACTGAGGAATAGCAAAGCAAGTAGTGTTATATGAATATAATGGAATATTACTGTACTGTAAGAAATTAATATGAATTCATAGAATTATGAGTTGAAGTGAGCAGAACCAGGAAAACCAGATAGTCCATGAATATAACAAAGTAAAATGAAAGAAAAACAATAACATAATCTAAAATAAATGTTATGTATGATGATGACTGGATTTGTAAGTTCAAATATATTTATAGCAGCTCGTTTTTGGGTTGTCAAAGAATTGCAAATTAAGAAGGTATGGATATCATTTGGAGAATGACTGAACAATTTATAGCATATGATTGTGATGAAATACTATTATGCTATAAGAAATGAAGAGAGGAGCAGTTTCAGAAAAATCTGGGAAGATTTATATGAATTGATGAAAAATGAAGTGAGAACCAGAAGATTATTGTGCACAGTAATTGCAACATTTTATTGATGATCAACTTTTTGAAAGATTGGCTACTCTTATCAATGTAATGATCCAAGATAATTCCCAATGACTCATGATGGAAAAAAATGCTATCCATCTCCAAGAAGAGAACTGATGGGAGGGCAGGGCCAAGATGGCAGAGTGAAAGCAGGGATTTATCTGAGTTCTACAAAGGACTCTTTCAGACACCTCTAAAAAGTAAATCTGAACTCATTTTACAATGGCAGAATCCAAAGACAGTGTGGCAGATTCCCAGCCCAAGACAACCACAGGAAGGATCTGTTGAACCTGTCAAGGAGAAGAGTCCAGAGTGTGCAGACTACACCAGTGCAGACCTGATCATAGCAAGGAAAGAGCAAACCTCAGCACACTGAATCTCTGGCATCAGTGGCAACTCCCAGACCTCTCAGTGCAGGAGGGAGCATCGGCCAAACCTGGGTGAGAGAGAGGTGCAGTCCTTCATGGACTCTGAGGCCATAGTGGCAGGAGCTGCTTGTGGGGCAGTCAGCCCTGAGACTGAATGTTTGAAAATCACCTATTTAAACTTTTGGGAGCCAAGATGATGGAGTAAACAGGACATTGCTCTCATCCTCCCTTGACCTTAAAAACCCAGGGAATATGGAACCAAGAAAAATCCTGGAATAGTGGAACAGGGCAGAAAGTCAGGGTCTTTCAGCTCTAGCTCAGGAGGCTAGGAGGTTAACAGGAAAGCTCCCTCTTGCTGTGGCTGAAGGGGACCAGTGAAGGATGGGAGGCATCTCATCAGGCCCACAGCCCCCACCTGAGCAGACCAGCAGGAGATCCTGACCCTCAGGGTGGAGGAACAGGCAAGCACCAGCCATACACTGCCTCCAGCTCAGCACCAGATAAAATACCAGACCACTATAGCATACAACAGCAAGCACCTGAGGCACAAGCACAGAAAACCAGTAACCAGGTCCTTACTGTCAGGACAACAAGTCTGAGACAGTACCATCTGGCCCCCAGAGGCAGAAAAAAAAATTAAAAGCCAATAACATGAGTGAGAAGAGTTTTTTTTTTTTTTTTAATGACCGTAGAGAAATATCTTGGTGACAGGGAAAATGAAAACATAAGTTCAGGAGAGGACAACATGGTCAATATACCCATATCTGAAAACTCACAGGGGAATATGAACTGGTCTCAAGCTCAAAAATGATTCTTGGAAGAGCTAAAGAAGGATTTTAAAAGTCAAATAAGAGAGGAAGAAAAATTTTAATATACAATTGACAAAATGGAAAAAAAAACTAGACTGAAGAAAAGCTTAAAAAGTGCAATTGGGGGCAACTAGGTGGTTCAGTGAATAATAAGGGCAAGCTGTTTAAATCCCTATATGAGAGGATGATACTTGTAAAACTTCAGAAGGAGGAGATCAATGAATAGGGCATGCAACAGAAAAAGATAGAAAAATAACAAATTAATAATTAAATACCAAATCATAAATACTGAAAACAAAGTAAAGATTAATAAAATAGAAATGAAAAAACCATTGAACTAATAAATAAAATTGAGCTAGTTTTATAAAAAACAAAATTGATCAACTCTTTGATTAATTTGATTTCAAAAAAGAAAGAAAATCAAATTATCAATATCAAAAATGAAAAGGGTGAATTCACTACCAAGGAAGAGGAAATAAATACAATAATTAGAATTATTTTGCCCAACTGTATGCCCATAAATTTGACAATCTTAGTGAAATGGATGAATATTTACAATAAAAATTGCCCAGAAGAGGAAGTAAAATACTTAAATAACCCCATATCAGAAAAGGAAATTGAACAAGCCATCAATGAACTGCTTAGGAAAAAATCTCAGCCAGATGGATTTACCAGCGAATTCTATCAAACATTTAAAGGACAATTAGTTCCAGTACCATATAGATTATTGGGGAAAAGTGGCAAAGAAGGAGTCCTACCAAATTCTTTTTATGATACAAATGTTACTGATACCTAAACTGGGAAAAGCCAATACAGAGAAAGAAAATTTTAGAGAAATTTCCTTAACAAATATGGATGCAAAAATTTTAAATAAAATATCAGCAAAAAATTTACAGCAATTTATCACAAGTATAATATTTTATGAGCAGGTAGGATTTATTCGAGGAGTGCAGGGCTGGTTCAATATCAAGAAAACCATCTGCATAATTGATCATATCAATGACAAAACTAACAGAAACCATACGATAATCTCAATAGATGCAGAAAAAGCTTTCAAAAAAATACAATACCCATTCCTATTAAAAACACTAGAGAGCATAGAAATAAATGGAGCCTTTCTTAAAATGATAACCAGAATCTACCTAAAACAATCAACAAGCATTATATATAATGAGGAAAAGCTAGATGCATTTCCAATAAGATTGGGGGTGAAAGAAGGATGTCCGTCATCGCCATTGTTTTTCAATATGTTAGCTTTAGCAAAAAGAGAAGAAAAAGAATTTGAAGGAATTAAAATAGGGAAAGAATAAACAAAGTTATCACTCTTTGCAGATGATATAATTATGTACTCAGAGAATCATAGAGAATCAAGTAAAAAAACTTATTGAAATAATAAACAACTTTGACAAAGTTGCAGTATATAAAATAAACCCACATAAATCCTTAGCATTTCTATATATTACTAACAAACCCCAACAGCAAGAGATAGAAAGAGACATTTCATTTAAGGTTACTGTAGACATTACAAAATATTTGGGAGTCTACTTGCCAAAACACACCCAGGACCTACATGAACACAATTACAAAAACACTTTTCACCCAAATAAAGTCACATCTAGATAACTGGAAAAACATCAGTTGCTAATGGGTAGTCCAAGCTAACATAATAAAGACAAATCTACCTAAATTAATTTACCTATTTAGTACTATACCAATCAAACTACCAAAAAATATTTTATAGAACAAGAAAAAATAATGTCAAAATTCATCTGGAAAAACAAAATGTCCAGAATATCAAGGGAATTAATGAAAAGAAATGCTTTTTATGTGATATGACTAAAACAGAATTATTTGTATGATTTCACATGTATAATTTTGCTTGTCTTCTCAATGGGCAGGGGGGAATGGGAGGGGGTAGAAAATTTGGAACTCAGAATTTCAAAATAAAAGAGTACTAAAAATAAAAATGTTTACTTTTTCATTAAAACACACATATTAAAAGTATTTAGAATATCCCTTCTTGACTTGTTTGTAGATTGCAGAACTATGGCCTGGGAATACTTCAGATAAAATTCAGTCTTTTAGTTAGTTTTCTGAATGATGTTTTACTCATTTTACTCATAAAAATGGAGCATTGGGAGCAATATGTTGAGAAAAGCAACTTATGTGAAAACAAGTTATAATGTTTGTGTTTGCATGTGTGTGTGTGTGTGTGTGTGTGTGTTAAAGAGAAGCCATATATGTAGATCCAGGAAAGTAGAAGTTCTATTCTACTTTGTCCTAAGCAGAACTCTTATCTGTATGACTTTCTTCAGCTCTTGACACACATTTTAGAATAGACATTAACAAACACAAGGATATTCAGAGAACAGTCATCTAGATGGTAAAGGGTCAGAAATCCCTACCATCAGGAGTAATTGAAAGAAAAGGTGACTATTCTGTCTAGTGAGGAGATAGTTTAGTAGGAGGGAAGACTTTGAGGGACATCTTCAAGTACTTAAAGGATTTCCATGTGGCAACAGAATTATTTTTCTCTTACTAAGCTCCTGACTACAAAAACAGGAGAAAAAATGAGTTGTAGATGAATTAGTTTAATTTTGAGGTGAAGATAAATTGCCTAAAATTATATATTCACAAAGGTTTCCTTGCAAAATTATACAACTAGGTAATCATCTGAGATGTTTAATGTCCTGTTACAATATAGGTTGGATTAACTAGCCTTTGAAGTCTTTTCCCCATGTTTGTGTTTTTATGAATGTAACCCAAAAAGGCATCATTTTTTTACTGTCATTTCACAATATTAACTCCAATTAAGCTGGCTCTTTATTAAAGTCCTCAGGTTTTTCCCACACGAAATAGTTTCTAGCCACGTCTCTCATTTTCTTCAGTCATTTTTCTGAAACTATATGAGAAGTTTTATATAGACCTCTAATAAATGAAATTTTATTAAAATCATCCCATTCTTGGGGGTGGCTAGGTGGCTCAGTGAATAGAGAATTGGGCCTGGAGTCAGGAGGACATGAGTTCAAATCCGGCCTCAGATACTTAACACTTACTAGTCATGTGACCTTGGGCAAGTCATTTTACCCTAATTGCCCTACCTTCCCCCTCCAAATAGCAAAAAAATAAATAAATAATAAAAAGAAAGATCTATGTGTTCCAAAAAATCATCCCATTTCTTGTGATTCACAGAGATTCATTTGGAACCTAATTTTGCTATCCAGCATGTAATATCCCTCCTAGATTTGTCATCAGTAAATTTGATAAGCATGTTAACTATGTGTTCATCCCAGTCAATGAAGAATTGCTGAACTGAACAGTATCAAAGATTCCCTATAGTCTCTTCCAGAGAATTCTGTTTGGCTTAATGGATCTTCTGATCACCATTCACTGAATCATTCAACAGCCAGTCTTTTATCTGCTTAATTATTTTATTACTTAGTCTATATCTCTCCGTATTCATACTAATATCAAGAGTGACTTTGTCAAATTATCTACTAAAATTCAGATCCAGAGCTTATACAATATGCCCCTAATTTACCTAACACTAACCCTAAACTTGAAATTAGTCTAATCCATCCCAAATTGTTCTTCATCAACCCATCAAAGCTTATTGATTTTTTGTGTGTTTGCCAAACAGCCTTTAATAACAATTCTAGAATTTTTCAGCAAGCAAAATTAATTTCAATGACACAGTTCATAGATTCCACCCTTTTTCCTTTTAGAAAATCAGAATATTTCCTTCTCAAAAGTCCTACTACACCTCTCCTATTCCCCATATTTTTATTAGATCATCATGAGAACATATCTACTTAAAGATGCCTATAGGATATTTAACTAAAGATTTCCAATAAGCCTTTGAAAATATATCAGTGAAGTTGCATCACTGAACTTCAAGAGATAAAGCTAAATGTAGAGATCTTGGAGTTGATCTTGGAGTAGAGATGACATTTGAACTCATTCAGAGGGTCTGAAGCGATATCCCAGGGAGGGAGTACAGGGACAAAAGAGAATAGGGCCTATGACAATACCAAAGGAAATAGCCATCATCAGGGTCAAGAGATGAGTATTATTGATCCTACAAAGGGGAGCAAGAAATAACAGTTGAATACAAAGGGAAAAAATTAGAAGAAAGCAGTTTTACAAGAGCCACAGAAGGATATCAAGATACTCCTCAGAGATATTTGGTTACCTTGATTGGCTGGTTGGTTGGTTGTTGTTCTCCATTCTGGAAGAGGAACAAAATGCTATCACTATGCTAGATTCAAGTTTCAGAGTGTCCAACTGGCTGATCAGACTCATATGAGCTTGGAATGTTCTACCACAGGTTGGGCACATATAGTCCATGAGTATATTTGGAGTGGATTTTCTATACTTGTACATCTCACATTTCTTTAGAGATACTTCGAATATATCAAATTTCAAATTGAAATATCAAAATGATAATAATTTAATTAAGTGGAAGGGTTAGAAACCAGATTAGAGTGAAGATGCAAAGAGTGAAAAGGGTATTCTTTCTAGAAGTTTTGAAAGGGAGAAACATTATATGCTCATACTTTGAGGGGATGGCAAGGACAAGTGAAGTTTTAAGCATCTATCATAATATTCTCCCCATAAGAGTAATTGAAAATATTTCAAGCAATAATTTAAGATGCCATATAAGTAGAGGGACACTGGAAGTTTTAAATTTAACAAAAATATTTAAGTATAGTCTACTGGGTGCAACTGACAGAAACATTGAAGTCAAATGGGTTTGGGAAATGATCATAAGTTCAATGAACCACTATATACTTTAATAAGCCTATTACTGTGTTTTTTTTTAACAAAAACAAAAAAGTAGACATTTTAAAAACAAAACACTCAAATCTAGTACTTGAAGAGTTTAGAAAATAAGTCAAATTCTGCTTTTTTCTAACCCTGTTCCCTGAATCAGGTGTTCTTCAGTAGTGAGGAAGAGTTAGTTCAAAGTACTTTGGAGTCAGCACCACCTGTTTAAATATTTGAAACACTTCATTTGATATTGTGCCATAAAATGGTATTTTTCCAATGAAAAATAAATTCTAGAATGACATTATTTATATTAAATTGTTCTAAATCATATATATGTATGTATGTGTATGTGTATATATGTGTGTGTATGTGTGTGTGTGTGTGTGTGTGTATAAATAGAGACAGAGACAGAAAGAGACAGAGACAGAGAGAGGGAGAAATTTTGCTTTAAGTAATTCCTGTTGTGTGATGACTAACTTTGATAGACTGGGCTCCTCTCAGCAAGATGAGGTTATAAGACAACTCCAAAGGACTCGTGATGGATAGATATCCACATCCAGAGAAAGAACTAAGGAGTCTGAATGCAAATTGAAGCAAACTACTTGCTCTCTTTCTTTTTCCTATTTTGTTTTGTTTCCTCTTTCCCATTGTTTATTCCATTGATTATAATCCATCTTTACAACCTGACTAATATTTAAATATGAAGGTGTTTGTAGATCCTAGATGCAATTACATGCCACCATGATGGGGGAGGGAGGCAAAAGAGGGAGAGGGAAAAAATTTGAAACCCAAAGGATTGTGGAACTAAATGTTATAAACTAAAAGTAAAAAAAAAAAAAAATTTTTAAAGAAGTTCCTGTGAAGATAGGAAAAACAAAATGATACATACAAGAAATGTGATTCTGAAATACTATATACTTCCCATGAAAGACTTTCACAGATGCTAAATGTCATATTGCCATATTTCATTGCCCATTTTTTTTCAAATCCCCTAAACTATATGAAGTATTAAATATTGTTTAATCCTCTCATGATTAAGTCATCATCTCTTACAGAGATATTCCTCTATTTCATTAAATTGTATTTTTCTTTGTCAAGTTATATTGAAATATTATTTTTTAGATTTTAAATTTAATTTGATACATGCTGATTTTCTTTCCTAGAAAAAAAAAAGAAATAAATTGGCCTTACAGCACAGGATTGATATTTATGTAGTAGTAACACAATTCTTAGCAGGCATTTTTCTGGCCCTGTTATCTATGACAAGACCCATAGATTCTTTTGACACATTAAACACTATCGTTTTCCTCTAACTGATGTCAGCAGCAATGGGTTAGTTTTAATTTCAATATTCTGATTGTAAAACTAAAGTTCCAAAAAATAAAAAAAAATAGTTTATATTTTGTTCTCTATGTATGAATAAAAGAAGTAATTTTAATCTGAATAGAAATGCCAAATGTAGTTGGTAAGTGAACTTTACTTAAAACAAAGAATTTCAAACACATTGCATTTTATAAAACTTTTTTTTCATTCTGCAATCATAAAAGTATGAAATTAAAGGTCCAAATGTCATCCTCTATACATGAAAAAATTCTGCTGCCTTGCACATGAAGAAAGACTAAGATTTAATATGTGTGAAAATGAGGAATTTTGTTGTACACAGTTTCTGACACAAAGTGGGTACTTAACAAATGATAGTTGATCAACTGACTGAGCTAGATATTATAATTTCTATGAAAGTATGTTTAATAGATTTTTGGCCTTAGTGAAAATTTACAAAAATGAACAATCACACAATTTGTTAAAAATTAAACTTTCTTCAATAATGAGTGGACCCAAAATACATTAAAATAATCAATTCTTGGCTTTTCAAAGATGTGTTAACCAATTTCTATATGGATTATCTCATTTTATTTGCTTCTTTCCACATTTACTTTTAAGTTATGATAATTTTTCACAATGACATCAACACAATGGAGTTAAAATGATAGAAAACATGTATTAGATGAAAAATGAACTTAATATTAGGATTATAATAATATAGAGTCACTTATACAATTATACTTAGTCAAAAAATGGCACTGAACACTAGAAAGTAAAAATAATTACAAGGCTATAAAGGATGAAAACAGCAAGTGCTCTACTTTCATGAAATTTACTATTTATCAGCAGAAACTAGACTGATACTGTTATGCATACCACTAAGTAACCAAAGCATGACACTGTCAAATGAATACATTAAGAGTACCAATCTACAAATCTAGAACTCAGTTGGAAAATTTAATTGTTTCATTATCTGGCTTATCTATAAGATGTTTCTTATTAAAAGTCACTAATACTTATTAGTAATGAGTGAGGGACTATAATAGGGTTAGCAGGGCTTCCTAAACTGTGACAGTACAATAATGAAACCAAATTGATAAACCAAATAACATGAACAATAATTAATACTTCAATGCATCATTTTATTATTTCTCCCTGACCTATATACCCAGACGTAGTCTCCATGACTTTAGAATAGGATCATAAAATGAACCATAATTTGACTAATATTGTCCAAGATAATAAAAGAAAATAAATGTTAGAGGGACTGTACGAATACAGGCATATTGATACAATGTTGATTATTGGTTCATTTGTCCAATAATTATGGGGAAAAAAAAACATTTATAACTGTACAAAATGTCAGTAAATTGTCTATACCCTTTTATCCAGAGATCTCACAATGGAATATCACAGGGAGGAAAAGAGAAAAAAAAAAAAAACCTGATCAGCAATTTTTGTTCCAACATCTCAAAAAACTTCAGTAAATATGCCTTAAATCGTGAATGACTGAGCTAATTGTGGCATGTGAACTCCATAAAATGTTATTGTTTCATAAAAAATGACAAATATGAGAATTTAGAAAAATACTGGATAACTCATATGTACTGATTCAATTTGAAGAAACCAAGAAGATCACTATTATAATGACTTTTAAAAAAGAATGCTAAAAACAAGGTGAACTATTCAGTAATTATAATGACAAATTTTGAGTCCTACAGAACAGATATGGAAACATATCTGTCCCTTTTCTGTAGAGATGTAAGGGACTACAGGAGAATGATAGCTGTCATCTTTGTGTCAGTTCATATTTCTGTTAGATTTCCTCATTAAAAGGAATTCTAGGGGAGAGTTCTGTCTGGAAATACATGTGACATAAAACAAATCACATCTAAAATATACTTCAAAAATAAATAAGTAAAATGAACCATAATTAACAACTTCTCATTGTAATGGGAATGTAAATTTTAAAGATCTTCCCTGCCCCTAGGCTAAAGTACACCTGGAGCCTGGGGTGGGAGGCTAGTTTTTCAGTAGATACTTCTTGATTGGCCAGTGGGTCAATAAGGTTGTTACATTCTCTGAGCCAGGAGAAGGCTATATAAACCCTGATGTGAGGCTTTGTTTTGGGGGCTCACTTTGAGAAGTGTTCTGTGATTTGATGAAACTCTGGGCTAGCCGTTGTCCAGAGCCCCCCAGCTTTGAAACCCAGATGTTGTTTGGTATGGATGTAATGGTTGGACAGTTTGGAAATCTGTCTACTTGATCTGTTTCTGTCTTGATAATTCTGCCTGTATACTTTGAAATTCGGGGTGCTGACCTTTTTCCCCTGAATGAGGTAAACGATACATATTTGACTGATTAAAATAAGCTTGTTAACCCATTTTGAGTTGCTTTCCTTTATCAAAGCAGATCCAAGAACCTGTGGTGGCAGCAAACCCTGAGGACGCTTGGGGTGCTTGCTGCTACACACATTTATTTATCTGATAAATATATAGAGAACACCATATACAAAGGCCAGTATTAGGTGCTGTGCACAATGCAAAATTGAGTAGAATAGGTTATATGCCTTTATACAATTTACAATATAACAGGAGAGATAAAAAATGCATACAAATGCAATAGCTATAGAATAAAGCAGGATATGATATAACCACAAAATAGCTGTAAATAAAGTAATATGGGTGAGCAAAGGGCAAATATCACTTCTGGTTATACAGTTTTAGGAAAGTTAAGCCATAGGCCAAAATGTAAAAGAAAATGAATTTAGTAGAGTTTAGAACTCAATTAGGTAACTCAATTAAGCAAACATTTATTAATCATCTACTGCTAATATGTACAAACATTGTTGGGCAGTGAATACTATCACAACATTGTAGGCCAGGTAATGATGACCTGAGCATTGTTACAATAAGAACAGAAAATTTTTGTGTAGTCATGTTATTCATATTTAATTCTTCATGACCCCAGTTGGGGTATTCTTGGCAAAGATACTGGAGTGATTTGTCATTTCTTTCTCTAGCTCATTTTACAGATAAGGAAACTTAGGCAAAAAGGGTTAAGTGACTTGCCAAGGGTCTCACAGCTAGTTAGTGTCTGAGGCCAAATTGAGCTCCTGACTCCATATACATGGCTCTATCCAGTGTGCCACCTAGCTTTCCAAGAATGGAAAACTGGTGCAAATTTGAGAAATGTTATAGAATCAGCAAGGACAGGGTATATCAACAATATGCTGGGGAACAATATAGGATATACCTGATGTTTTCAGTCTTGGCAAACAACAGATTGATTGTATTAGGACCAGAGATAGGGAAATCATGAGGAGTTGATTTGGCGAGTGAAGTTTATTCTATTTTTAGATATTTTGTTACAGGTACCCACAAGACATTCAGATATGAATGTACAACAGACAACTGAAAATATGGAATTGATATTCTTAGGAGGGAATATTAAAGGATGTTATCATGGTTAATACATGGAATTGTTACTAGATTTGCTGAATATCTTTCTCAACTTGCTTTTTTTTTTTATTGTTTGTTACAAGTATTAACTCCCTGAACATATACATATACACAGCTCTGCAGAAAGGTTAATGGTAGAGATAAAAATATGAGAGTCATTCAAGTAGAGGTGATAATTGAATCCATGGATGCAGATGAGATTGCCAAGGAATCAAGTGTAGAGATATGAGAAATTTAACATCAGAATTTTGAGATATGTTTATATGTAGAAGCCATAAAAAGAAAAACAATAGTCATAAAAAGCGAAAGTTATAGTTATCAGAGAAATAGGAAAAGAAACAGGAAAGTATCATATCATGGAAAAGAAAACAGAATTTCAAGGATGTAGACAGAACAAGGAGAATGAGAAGTCCACTAGTGACCTTTGATTAGAATTATATGGTATATGTTCTTTCCTCCTGAAAGAATATATGTTTACTGAGGCCAGAGATTATTTCATATTTTACTTTGTACTTATAGTGCCTAGTACTATATCATACAGAATATATAGAGTATAGAGGATGTGGCCATGCATAGGATTCTTGGTTGCAAGATTACTTTTGTTTTTAGCTTATATATTGAACTTTGCATTTTTTAAGGGATTTAATATGAAAAGCGGATGGCAAATTGATTGGCACATAGCACATATTTCATAAATACAAATTGATTTTTATTTGACCAAAAATAAATAACCAAAAAGACATTGAGGAAAAAGATACTTTACCAGGGCTGGTGCCCATGCCTGTGGTTTCTGTTGCTGGGAAAGGCTGAGACTAGTGAATTGTTTGAGTTGCATAACTACATCCTGCAGTAAGGATAAACATGAATGGGAATCATCACAAAGTCTAGAATTGAGACAGTGTATTACAGGAGCACTAAATTGCCAAATGAGGGGCTAATTATCCCAGGTTGGGAAAGGGGAGCAGGGTAAACCTTCTAAACCCATCAGCAGTTAGAAATGAGCCCATGAATAGCCACTTCTAACCCAGGAAAGGTAGGAAGAGTCAATCTCAAAGACAAAAGGAAAAGAAAAGTAAATGGGTTGATATAAAGAAAATTAGGGGAATATTATAGTTTTACCTTTTTAAGAAATTGAGAAAACTATAAAACACACCTTCAAATACACATCAAATGAAGGATTACTGTTAAAACTGTTGACTAAATCTCAATTTCACAATAATAATTTCTAAGAAAGTAGTGACAACAAATTAACCTAATTTTCCCTTTCTATTTCTTAAGACAGCTTAAGGGAAGCTTATGGGAGAAAACCAGACCTTTGTCTTGCCTCGAGAGAGGAAAGTGAATTTTCTCACTTCTTTTTATGGTTTTGTTATAATTTAGCTTCTCAAATATGTGAGAAGTAGAAAAGGGTTAAGTTTTCACAGGACTGCAAAATTGCTGAAATAAGGCTACTGATAAGAGTGAGGTTAGTAGACCAGACAATAGGTTTGGGAGGAGTGAAATTCCCACTTCCCATAGATTGCTAGACAATACTAAAGTAAAATAAAAGAAGTTGGCAAAGAGCAGGTGGATCCAACCAATTAGAAAGCAGACACACAAAAGGACCAATCTAGGTTAAAATGGTGAGAGGTCAGTACTCCAGGGTTATTACTGAACTTGCTTAATGAACTTCATGTATTATGTATATTATCTAACACAGCCAGCTTAGAATTAGAGTCTCATTAGCAATAATGTATGATAATGGGAGAGGCCTACCCAAAAGAGTACTAACCAATCTATTCTCTGAAGGGAGGGTCTGCACCAAACTAATGCATAAAACTTGCTTGCTTTTTGTATCCCCCAAGCCTTCTTCCAAAAGAAGGGTGGAGTCCTCTTCTGGACAGAGGGGTTCAGTTCCTCTGGATTTCTACTTAATACACTTCTTTTGATATCCAGATTTTTGTTATAAATTGTGTTTTGCATTTCCAACATATATGACTTAGAAAATGGGTCTCAGGTGTACCTTTATAAATAGTATTAGTTCAATAAGGAACTACAGTGAATGGGTTTAAATAGATGATGACAGATTTAGAATTGAAAGGACCATTACTCTCCTTTGCATACTTCACACGACAAAAATCAAAATAATATTGACCTACTTGCTAGTCCCATTACAGGACATTCCTTCTGTCTCTCTATCTCTGTCTCTCTGTCTTTTCCCATGCCTGCAATTTGTACTCTTCTTACTTCCATCTTCTAAAATCTAGATTTATTCAAAGTTAAAGTGATCTGCTCCTTCATGAATGTCATTCTGATCCCTTCACCTCACTTGGCAGTTCTATCCTCCACAAATTATTTAGCATAAATTTTCTATTTAATTTCTGTGTGCATATATGTTTTTTCTCCAAGACAATATAAATTCCTTGAGAATAAGTTCTATTTTGGATTTGGATTGACATCCTCAGTAGTTGACATACAATAGACATTTAATAAAAGCTTTCTGAATGAGTGGATGGATGGATGGATGAATGAGTGGATGGATAGATGGATGGATGGATGGATGGATGGATGAATGGATAAAAAAATTTTCAGGACATCTAATTCATTCATCTCATGTTATAGAAGAAACTGAGGCTCAAAAAGGAGCAACTGACCCAAGATCACAGAAGTAATAAGTAGCATAACTGGGATTTGGATACCGCTCAAATCTCTTTATAACATTGTTTCAAAACAGACCTTAGGGAAAGCAGCTTCATAGGTTCACCTCAATTCTAGATTATCTTCTAAAGGAACAAAACTACCTCTTTTCACTCAATAGAGGAAAACATAAATTAGGGTATATTATCTAAGATGAAATGCTTGTATTCTTTTCAGCAGAAGGAAAGTCCAGAAATGAATAGAGCCCAATCATTCTTTTCATGTCATATTAAAATAATTTAAAAATCAGATTTTAAATTCCTTCTCAGTTTCATCTCCTTAACTTTGCTAGATTTTTGGAAAGTGAGGTGGTGTAATTAAAAAAAAAGTACACGATGGTAAGTCATAGAAACTGAGTTCAATTCCTCTTTCTTTCTTTATCTTTCTGGGCCTTAGTTTTCCTAACTGCTAAAAAAAGGGTAATAATTTGCATCATTTTCACAAGGTTGTAATGATAATCTATATAAATGCATGTAATCTGCTATATAAAGATGAGCAATTGCCATTACTGAAAGACAGAAATAAGAGACAGCAAACACATTGTATTTTATTTCAAAATAAAAAGATTTACAATTTCATTGGTGGACCACTGTCTCCACAAATTGCAATGTTTCCATGGCTTCAGAGAAGATTTGCACAAATTGCTATATATTTCTGGTGGTGAACCTCTCTGAGCTTCTGAGGATGGTGCTCAGGGAGCAGAAAAATAGTTGGTCCTTTGTGCCATACTCAAAGGACCTACGAGAGCTTGTGCTATGCTATCACTGTCTTAAAAAAGCAGGGGTCTTCTCCATCTCAAGATGAATATTGGAGGATGGTTTTCAAGTAAACATTAATTCTTATGCAAACAAAAATTAAGTATATTATTTAATATCATCCTTCATGTATGTTGCTATAGTTAATTTAAAAATCAGTGTCCAAGAATGTACAATTGACAAGATTCTTTCAAAACTAAAAGCCTGTTCTCAGAAAAAAAAAAAAACCTGCTTCAATACAAGAAGATACTAGTAAAGCACACAATATATAACTATTCCCCCAAGTATCAGAATATATTAACATTTTCAATCTACTGTTTCCAGCAAGCAAACACATTAAAATAGCTTTTATATTATCAATACAGCATTTTCCTCCAAACAACGAACCAGAATCAAGTATGGTCATATGGTCTTCCCAACTTAAGTTTAAAAACATGAACATCATATTTCTACTATAGAAATTTTACGCAGAAATTTATTTTGACTTACTCATTCCACTATGTGACTAATGATTTTATTTTATGAGAGAAACAGGATGAGCTATCATGATGCCAACTATATTCCCATCTAATTTCTGCTCTTCTAAATTATTTGAAAATCATCTTGTGGTGCTTTAACAATAATGTCAACATTCCCAACAGAAGAATTTGAAATTTTATCAAGACTCCAACTGAAATAAAAAAAACTAAATGAAATAGTGTGCCTTTTCTCAGATTTCTCCCATATAATCTACATTTTAATTTACTTTTTTAATCTGGAAAAGACAGTATCCAAGAAGAAAATAAAGATACAGTCATAAGACCTGGAAGCAGCAGTCCAAATAGGCAGAGTGAGGACTGTTGGCCACATCATCTGTAAGATTTCCTAGGGAGCAAAGCCTTGATGAAAGAAAGAGGCAAAGAATTGACAATCTTAAGAGCCAGAGGAAAGATATTGCAAGAGGATCAACAGAGCACTGAGTCACAGCCAAGAAGGAAACACAGAAAGTAATGATGTGAATCGAGGATCAAGTTGGACTTTAGTTTTATACTGTTTTCAGATTCAAAGTAATGTGGATTGGGTTTGGTATGCAGTGGAGGGTTAGAAGGGGGGTAATACTTGTTAAATGTCTCCAATATTTTTTTTAAATCAGGAAGGTGACAGATTCTTATTGATTTTTTATGACTCCATTATACTCCCTGTAAAGAAAAAATGTAAAGAATTGTAAAGAAAAAATAGGGCATGTAAAGAAAAAATAGGGAGATAGTAATGGAACTGTAATTTTTATTAATACAAGGAAGCCCTGGTTGAGGAAAGTCCCTTGAACAATAAAGATTAGCATCTTCTCTGAAACTTATGACCTTATAGAATTGCCTAGAAAACTCAAAGTTTAAATGACTGGCACAGTGCCACACAAACACTATGTGTAGGAGGCAGGAATTGAATCCAGGTTTTCCTGGCTTTGATGTCAGCTCTCTATCCTACTATGTCATGCTGCCTCATAGGAGATATAAATAAAATCTTTCCTATAGTTGTTTTTTAAAGACGATTCTTGCAGAGAAGTTGAGGGTGTTATTCAAGGGAAGAACAAAATAAGCCAGATGGGCTTCCCTGTGTGAGGAGTTAAAGATTTTATCTTGTTTTGAGGTTTGGAAAGTTGTGAATCTTTCACAGAAATACCTATTACTGGTGTCCCCAAACTAAAAAAAAATTGGAAATAGTGTTTTTCCTTTATTTCTTATAGAGCAAAAAGAAAGCCATATCTTTCCAAACCTCAAAATGCAAAACTGAAAAGTATGCACAAACAACATCAATGTGTCTTGGAGAAGAAAGGAAGATGCCAACTGGAGGAAAAAATTCTCTTTAACAAAATTCTCTAGGGATTGTTTTTCACAGTATGTAGACAACTAACAGAAATAGGTAAAGGAAAAAAGTAATTTCCTAACTGATAAGTGGTGAAATGATATAAATAAATGGTTCTCAAAAAAAAAAAAGAATTTCAAACTGTTAACAATCATATGAAAAAATATTGAAGTCATTAACAAAAAAGCATGTAAATTAAAAGAACCATGTGGTTTAACATCACATTAAGCAAATTAATAAAAATAATAAAATATGAAATAGTGTTTCAGAAGTTGTATAAAGATAGGCACTGTTAAAAGAATAGCTTCATAGCTACCAAAATATTTACAGCAGCACTTCCTTAAGAAGATATTTTAGTGATTTTTTTCTTTCAATGACTAAATTTTTCCCAATATACTTCTCCTTCCTATTCCCAGAGAACTTCTCCATATAACAAAGAAAACTTTAAAGGAAAAAGAAAAATAAGAAAAGAAAAAGCAGTCAAACCCATCAACTCAAAAGTCCTTATGTAACATACCAAATATATGAAGTTCAATGGGCTAAGAAGAGGTGTCTTCTCATCTCTTCTTTGTAACTTCAATTTTGAATGTCTTTTGAAAACTTCTTGTTCTCTTCTTCTTCTTCTTCTTCTTCTTCTTCTTCTTCTTCTTCTTCTACTACTACTACTACTACTACTACTACTACTACTACTACTACTACTACTACTACTACTACTTTGTATACTCCTCTTCCTCATTCTGCTCTTCATCCTACTCAACCCTCTTCTCTTCTTTTTTTTTCCTTCTCCTCCTTTTCTTCCTTCTCCTTCCTTTTCTTCATGATTTCTCCAAGTATGCCTCCCACTGTCCAGTCTCAGAAGCTGTTATGTAAAAAATGATATCTTTAAAGAAAGAAAATTTGGAAGAAAACATCAAAAATGACCAATATATTAAAAAAGTTGGAATGCATAAACAATGTGCCAACACTAATCTCTGTCCATATCTTCTCATTTCTCTTCATGTTGTTTTATTTATTCATTATAAGTTTGCTTCAATCACTTTCAATTGCTTTTTGGTGGTTGTTCTTTTACTTTGCATTATTGTAGCTGTATACATTGTTTTCTAGACTTTGCATTTTTTATTCTGCATCATTTCATGTAAATTTTTTCCAGTCTTCTCTGTATTCAGCATATTCACCATTATCTATACCATTACATTCATATATAAAAACAATGGCATATAAATTCTTTTCGTTTCCCTAACAATGGGAAA
Source organism: Petaurus breviceps papuanus (assembly GCF_028583685.1). NCBI lineage: Eukaryota > Metazoa > Chordata > Mammalia > Diprotodontia > Petauridae > Petaurus > Petaurus breviceps. Next base: position 12,595,930 of record NW_027185779.1, on the reverse strand, counting down.
TCTACTCTGTGTTCAGGGTTGTGTTTGTTTCTTTTGCTACTTTAAAAAGTGTTTTATGTGTGTCATGGTTTGTTATAGGATGTTAAAAAGACAAGGCTGCAAAGGGTATTGGCTTCCATATGAACATGTATTAAAAGAACTGGGAAGATTTTTGCTGAGGAAGAGAAGATTTTGACAGTGAAATGACAGTCGTCTTCAAGTATTTAAAGATCTCCTATATGCCACTAAGTGTTAAGAAGAACTAGGAGAATGCAAGTGTCTGGTACTTGGTCAGTACTTAATAAATGCTTTGTGATTGACTGAGCACACATACAGATCAATTTAAACTTAATGTATGGGGATAAATGGTGAACCTATGTGGCTTAATGGATAGAGTGCTAGGCCTGGAGTCAGGAAGACATGAGTTCAATTCTAGCCTTGGAAAATCAATAGTTGTGTGACCCAGGGCAAGTCACTTAACCTCAGTTTGCCTTAATCCACTGCAGAAGAAAATGGCAATCTATTCCAATATCCCTGCCAAGAAGACTTCCTAATTGGCATGGTTTATGAGGTTGCAAAGAGCCAGATACAACTGAACAACAACAAATGGAAAAAATTCCTTATAATCCTAAACGTAGAATGCATTGCCTTACTAGGTGAAGGGTTTTCCCTACACAAGATTATTTTCAAGTAGATCTTGGATAACAATTCACCAATGACATCAGAGAAGTATAGACAAAAGTGGATGACTTCTTAATTCTTTTCCAATTCTGAGATAGTTATTCTGTAAATATGTATACTCTTTACTCCATGATAGACTGATTTTCATATATGGGTTAAGTTGAAATTAACAATGAAGTTTAAATTTTCAATCGAATCCTTGCTGGACATTTAATAGTACTTTGTGCCTTTGGAACAGCTTTCATCTCAGGTTTCAAAGTGATTTAAAAAGGAAGCACTACTTTCCGATATTATGGCCATAACCCATTGAGACAGAGAGGCCAGTTTATGAAAGGAGACGCTGAAACAATCTACCAATACGTCAGTGCCCAGACAAGAAGCTACCAGGTCTGTGAAATCCTGACTGTGAGTTCCAATTCCTAGAAAGTACCCACGACTAATGGCATTATTGATTTAAAAATATAGGAAGGTAGGCAGCATCTAAAGTAGCTTGATCACAGAGAAAATATGATGGTATAATAATTAGATTTTTCACTGTTAAGTCAGAAGCAGATAAAATTGAATACCTTCTTGGTCACTTAATTGCTTGACCCCTGACAAGGTATTAAACATAGCAGTATCTGGGTTAACTCTAGTTTAAAATGTAAAAAAAGTATAAAGCAATAGCTATTTCATGTGGTTGTTATTAGAATGAAATAAGATATATAAGCATTTTTTAAAAGGCAATAACTTAAAATGTAATAGAATATTCTAATTATCAGAATATTTTTTTCTTTTTGCATACTATCAGAGGTTCAAACATCTTGAGACTGAAAGATAATAGAGCTTTTCCATCTTGTACAGAATAAATTTCATAGCAATGAACACAAAATTTGGAAGAATCACAAAAATAACTTAGTAAAATACAGTATAGCACATTTGAAGAAGCATTGAATGATTGGGTTCAGCTTCTGGTGACAGACAAGATGGAAGAGTAGAGAAGGATTCAGCCCAGCTCTCCCTATATCCCTTCAAAACAACTTTAAAACAATGTCTCAGATAGATTCCTGGAGTGGTAGCACCATTAAGACATCTATCCACCACAAGACAACATAGGAGGTCAAAAAGAGAGATCTGTGACATAGGGAAGGAAGCTGACCTGTAGCCCAAGTGGATGAAACATCAGTGGTAGAACTAGGTGGTGGTGACAAAAGCAGAAGTAGTTTCAAGGGCTCTCATGCCAGAAATGTTGTGGGGACCTTGCAACTGGTCAAAAAGAAATTAAATGGTACATCTGTGCTATCACTGGATACAGAACCAGAAACCATTTGACAACTCCATTGCTTATACCCACTTCTGGGTCATAGCTCAAGGGCAGAGAGAAATATTTTTGGTCAAGAGTGAATGGAAAGCCTGTGTAGTAGTAACACTTCTGACCCTTAGGAACTGTATTTTATGTAGTCCCAAGGGAGAAACACTGAGGAGTAGTACTGATTATAATACCAAGGGATCAGGGACCCTTCATGAGTAAGCACCAGAGTGCAGACCATAAGGGAGATAGTAACATTAAACTGTTTACCTTTCTACATGGGAAGGTGATACATGCATATTCTAAGAACTTTATCATTACTTAGGCAATTAGAATGATTCTACATAAAAAGAAGTTATGGGAGCAAGAAAATTAGGTTGGAATTATGGGAAAAAATAGATGAGAAAGAGGGTTATCCTGGGAGAAGGGGGAAGGAAGAGGAATAATGGGAGAAAGCATCTCACAATAAAGAGGCACATAAGCAAGAGTTTTTACATTGGAGGGGAAAATGGTATGAGAGTTGAGGCAACTCTTGAACCTTACACACATCTAAAATTGGTCCAAAAGGGAAAAACATACAAATATTTATATATACATATACAAACATACACACTCCAGGGATAACAGAAATCTATCTTGCCCAACTAGGAAGTAGTATTAAAAGGAAATAAGAGGAAGGAGAGAGTGACAAAAAGGAGGGCAACTAAAAGAAGTCAGTGGTCAGAAGCAAAACAGAATTTGGGAATAGACAGGATAAAAAGAGAAAGATAAAGAGAAGAAAGGAGAAGGAAGGGAAATGCTCATTTAGTTTTCATTACCATGAATGTGAATGGAATGAAGTCACCAATAAAGTGGAAGAGAATTTCAAAGTGGAATAGAAACCAGAACCCAACAATATGTTGTTGACAAGAAATGGACTTGAAACAAAGAGACACACACAGAGTTGAAATAAAGCATCCAAGAAGAATCTACTAAGAATCAACTAAAGTAAAAATGGCAGGGTTAGAAATCATGACAAAACAAAGTAAAAATAAGCATAACTAAAGGGATAGGCAAGGAAAGTACATCATGATAAAAAAAAAAACTAATGAAGTACTAAAAGTACTACACATATATGCACAAATACAATAGAATCCAAATTATTTTTTTTCTTCTGGGGGGGGAGGGGAAGACAGGGCAATTGGAGTTAATAAATTTTCCCAAGGTCACATAGTTAGCAAGTGTTAAATGTCTGAGGTCACATTTAAACTCAGATCCTCCTAACTTCAGGGCTGGTGCTCTATTCATTGTGTCACCTAGCTACCCTCAGCAGTCAAATTCTTAAAGGAAAAGATAAATGAATTAGAACAGGGGAAAAAATAAACAGTAAAACTGTCCTACTGGGGAATCTCACCTTTCCTCTCTCAGAACTAGATGAATTTAAGTATAAAATAAATGTGAAAAGAGTTAAGATGGGGGGAGCAGAGTCAAGATGGCAGAGTAGAAGCAGGACCTCTCTGCTGCTCCAGCTTCCACCTTACCCAATCCATGTAAAAGGGGGACTCTAAACAAACTTTGGAGCTGCAGAACCCACAAAATGACACAGAGAAGCTAATCTCCCACTGAAGACAGCCTGGCAGGCCAGCAGGAATCGACCAGTGCAACACTCTGGGGGCCCCATGCCAAGGCTTTAGCCCCAGGGCAGGCCTGACCAGTCTCCAGCGGGAGGGACTCCAGATCAGCAGCAGCTGTGGCCGTTTCCAGATTTTTCAACACACAGATGTGAAGGACAAAGTGAGAGGTCAGTGCAGTCTGGACTTTGGGACCCAGTAAGTGGGAGTACATGGCTTTTGCCCTCCCAAGACGAGAAGCCTCTAAGATGGTGAAACAGCCACCAGCACCAAGTGGCAGCTTTAGCTTCTGGCCTGCAGACTGTAGGGGGACCAAGCACCAGTCTGAGGGGTGATTGCTCTTCCTTTTATCTGCTTGGATATGGATTGCAGTCTAGGGTGGAAGTACTGGGGTGTGTGTCCAGCTTGTCAGACAGTGTGGAGACCTCAGAGAGGGCACCCATCTAATACCTCTGGCAGATGAGAAAAACCCAGAGTTTGAGACGAAAGCTCCCCTGTCTGGTGGCAGAGTCCTACTGTGGCAAAAAGCCCAGGGGTCAAGTGACTGAAGAGTGACATGACCAGGAAAAGGAAACAAAGCTGATAGAAGACTCCAACATTAGACTCCTATTTTGGGGACAAAAAGGAGCAAAGCATGGAACAGGAGGAAGACAGTGAAGTCAGAACTCCTGCACCAAAAGCTTCAAAGGAAAATACAAGTTGGTTACAGGCCATTGAGGACCTTAAGAAGCATATAAGAGAAGTGGAGGAAAAATTGGGAAGAGAAATGAGGACAATACAAGAAAATTATGAAATGAGAGTCAACAGCCTGACTGAGGAAAATCACAGCTTAAAAAATAGACTAACTGAAATGGCAAAAGAGGCTCAAAAAGGCAATGAGGAGAAGAATGACTTAAAAAGGCAAAATTGCCAGATGGAAAAAGAATCTCAAAAGATCAATAAGGAGAATCATGGCTTCAGAATTAGACTGGAGCAAATGGAAGCTAATGACTTGATGAGAAATCAAGATGCTGTTAAACAGATCCGAACAAATGAAAGATTAGAAGGCAATGTGAGATATCTCATGGGAAAAACCACTGACCTGGAAAATAGATCCAGGAGAGATAATTTAAAAATTAAAGGACTACCTGAAATCCATGACCAAAGTAAGAACCTAGAAATCATCCTCCAGGAAATTCTCAAAGAAAACTGCCCTGATATTTTAAAACCAGAGGGCAAAATAGAGGTTGAAAGAATCCACCAATCACCTCCGTAAAAGATCCCAAAAAGAAGACTCCTATGAATATTATAGCAATGTTCTGGAATTCCCAGATTAAGGAGAGAATATTACAAGGAGCCAGGAAGAAACAATTTGAATATTGTGGAAACACAGTCAGGATAACCCAGGATCTGGCAGCTTCTACACTGAGGGATCAAAGGGCTTTGAATATGATATTCCGGAGGTCAAAGGAGATGGGATTAAAACCAAGAGTCACCTACCCAGCAAAACTGAGTATCATGTTTCAGGGGGAAATATGGTCATTCAGTGGAATAGAGGGCTTTCAAACATTCTTGCTGAAAAGACTAGAGTTGAATAGAAAATTTGACATTCAGACACAAGAAGCAAGAGAAGCATGAGAAGAAAAACAGGGAAAAGAAATCATTAGGAACTTATAAAAGTTGAACTATTAACATTCCTACATGGAAAAACAATAATTGTAACTATAGAAACTTTTATGAGGGTATATGGGTATATGAATACATATGTGAATGTGTGTATATATGTGTATATATATGTTTACAGGTATACATAGATAGAGGGCACAGGACCAATTTAACAGGAAGGGGTGATACTTAAAAGGTGAAATTAAGAGGTGAGAGAGGAATAAAATGAGAGGAGATGGGGAGAGACAGAAGGGGGTAAACTGTCTCATATAGAAGAGGCAAGGGAAAATGCTTACAATGGAGGGAAAGAATAGGAAGGCAAAAGGGAATGGGTCAACCTTATTCCCATTGAATTTGGCTTGAGGAGGGAATCTAATACACACTAACTAGGGTATCTTGCCCTCTAGGAGAGTGGGTGGGGGACGGGGATGAGAGGGGCCATGATGGAAGGGAGGGCAGACTGGGGGAGGGGGGGTAAGTTGGAATTACCCACTTTTGAAAAGGGAGGGGATCAAAGTAGAGAACAGAACAAGTGGGAGGTGGGATAGGAGGGAGGGAAATATAGTCAGTCTTTTACAATATATCTATTATGTTATTTTGCATTGGCCACACATGTACAACCTATACTGAACTGCTTTTCTTCCCAGTAAGGGTGGGTGACAAGGGAGGAAGGGAATGAATCTGGAATTCAAAGTTTTAAAACCAAATACTAAAATTATATATATATATATATATATACATATATATATATAATTTATTATTATTATTATTATTAATACTGTTTTACATTTAATTGGGAAATAAGATATACAGGCACTGGTGCCTAGAGATCCACTGGAAAAGTCGAAAGGGTATGGGGGGAAATATGGGAGAGAGCAGATTGGAGGAGGGGATATCCTGTGGGACTGCTATTTTGGGGCAGTGGGTAGGGGAAAAATGGGGAAAAAAGTTGTAACTCAAAATCTGGTGGAAATGAATGAAATAAATCAGAAGTTAATAAAGCATTAAAAAAAAAGAGTTGAGATGGATAGAATTGTAGAATAGCTAGATATCATAGACCCCTGGAGAAAACTAAATGAGATAAGAGAAGACTATGTCCTTTTCCTAACTTACATGTAAACTTCACAAAAAAAAGACCATGTAGGGCATAAAAATATCAAATGCAGAAAAGGAGAAATAAGAAGTGTACACTTTTCAGACAACAATGCAATAAAAAAATGTACTTAATAAAGGGTCATGGAAGCATAGTTTAAAAGTTAATTTGAAACTTTATAATCTAATTCTAAAGAATGTGTGCATCAAAGAGTAAAACATAGAAGCAACTAATAATGTCATTAGAGAATGACAAAAATGAGACAATATTCCAAAATTTGTGAGATGTAGATAAATCACTAATATGAGGAAAATAGCTATCTCTTAATAAGTATACCAATAAAAGATACAAAGAGAAGATCAATTAATTGGGCATGAAACTAAAAAACATCCTAGAAATAGAACAAATTCAAAAACCCAAAGTAAATATCAAATGGAAATCCTGAGCATCAATGGAAAGATTAATAAAAAAAAATTGAAAGTAAAAAAAATGATGTAGTATATAAAACTAAGAGCTGGTTTATGGGGGAAAACAATATAATAGATAAATCAATTGTTAATTTTATTTTAGCATGATTACAGCAATATATCATAAAGATCATGCACTACAAGGTGGGATTTAGACCAGCAATGAAGGACTCAGACAATATTAGAAAAATCTATTAGCATAATTGACCATATCAATAAGAATAGTAACAAGAATCATGTTTTATAAATAGAGAAAAAAAACCCTTGACAAAATATAATATCCATTCCTATTAAAAAGAACAGAAAACATAAAGATCAATGGAGCCTCTCTTAAAGAGATAATAGTATTTATCTTAAACCAGAAGCAAGCATTATCTATGAGTACAAACTTAAAGCTTTCCCAGTAAGATCAGGAGTGAAGCATGGATGTCCATTATCACCACCATAATTGAATATTGCAATAGAAATGCTTAAAGCAATAAAACAAGAAAAATAAATTGAAGGAATAAAAATAAGTGATAAGGAAATAAATCTATTACTCTTTATAGATGATATGATCATATTATTAGGGAACCCTAGAGAATCAATTGAAAAACTCAGAAATAATTAACAATTTCCACAAAGTATCAAAATATAAAATAAACTGACATACATCTTCAGTATTTCTAGATACTACCAAGAAAACCCAGCAAGAACAGACAGAAATAAAAATCCCAGCTAAGATAACTGCAGACAATATAAAATACTTGGAAATCTACCTGCCAAGACAAACCCAAGAATTATATGAACACAATTACAAAACTCTCACACAAGTAAAGACTGATCTAAACAACAATAGAAATATTAATTTCTCATGGGAGAACAAGCCAATATAATGAAAATGACAATTTTACTTAATTTAATTTACTTCTTCATTGCCATACCAATCAAACTACAAAGAACTATTTCACAGAGAATGGAAAATAAATAAAATGATTCATCAGAAAAAAAAAATACATCAAGAATATCACAGATGTCAATAAAAAAATTATTAGAGTATGCAACCTAGTGGTTCAACATTTCAAACTATATTACAAAGTAGTAACCATCAAAACAATCTAATACTGGATAAGAAATAAAGTGGTGGGCCAGTGGAATAGATTAAGTACATAATACACAGTAGTAAATAACCACAGTAATCTAGTATTTGATGAGACCAAAGATCCAATCGTCACTGGTAAGAACTCAACATTTGAAAAAAATTGCTAGGAAAACTGGAAAGTAAGCACAGATCTACATCTCACACTGTATATCCAGATAAGGTCAAAATGGATAAATAATTTAGACTTAAAGGGGGATATCATAAATAAATTATGGGAGCATGGAAAAATGTTACCTGTCAGATCTATGGATAAAAAAAAACGAGTTTATGTTCAAATAAGAGAGAGAGGGGATTATAACAAGTAAAATAGATATTTGGATTACATAACATTAAAAAAAAACTTCTGCACAAATAAAACAGTTTAAAATATATAAAAAATAATTTTTAAAAAAGAAGATTGAGTTAAAATTCTGTATTTATAACTCAGTACCTACCTGTATGCTTTTGAGTAGGTTAACATCTAAGTATTGCATTGAACAGAGCTCTGGACGTAAATCAGGAAGACTCATCTTAGTTCAAATCTGACCTCAAACACTTACTACCTGTGTGACCCTGGGCAAGTCATTTAACCCTATTTGCCCCAGTTTCCTCATATGTAAAATGAGCTGGAAAAGAAAACGGCTAACCACTCTAGTACCTTTGTAAAGAAAATCCCAAATAAGGTCACAAAGTGTCTGACATGACTGAAAATGACTGAAAAAACTTCATTGTTTTTGGAATGAGGAAATTAGACTATATGATGTCTAAAATCATCTAAAAATAATTGAATACAGATCCAAAAATTTCATATTTCCCTACTGGCACATTTTCCTGGAAGAAAAGAACAAGATCTTATTCTTTGCCTTCCATAAAGTACCTAGCACAATGCCTTTATACAAAGCAGAGTGAATAATTTGTTTACTGAACAGCAGATGAGAGCAGACTTATAAATTTGTAACACAAACTATTCCTAAATTGGAAATCATCTACAATAGAAACTTCTTTCATATTTGTTGTAAAATTAATATTTAAAATTCAAAACAGTAGGTCTTCTAGTTTTTAGATATGCTCCATTTAATTGCTTTTCTTAAAATCCCGCAAAATAAATGCTAACCTATTATTTTACAGTTATGGTCCTGCTTTATTGAGAAACACGGAAGCTGACATACGTTATGCACAGCTTAAAAGAGCTTCATCAAGCCTCTTGAGAATATCAAATCTCAATTAGCAATAAAAAAGCAAAACTCTAAAAGATTAAAGCTGCTATTTATTAGAAGAGCATTGTTATATGTCTGTCTCTCAAAAATTCCATTTACTTTATAGTTATTAATTCTTTTAGAAGTTGTGAAATCTTTTTGCATCATTTTTTTCCTAAACAATGTAAATGCTTATGAATATAATTAACAGCTAAGGTGGGTTTCCATGATGCTAAAACTCAAAGTGAAAACCAGAAACCACAATCAATTAGCCAAACATTTCCAGTTATTGGACTTGGTTTTTATAGACGCAGGTACAATTAACATTTCAAACAACAGTTTTGACTTTTAAAATGTAAAGTAGCATACCCAAATTTTAAAAAAATAATAATTTACCCATGTAACTAAAAAACATCAGAATATTTAATTATTGAATATGCCACATAAGGGTTTAGTCTCTAGATCTTTGCTAATTTCCAGTTTTTGACATATACTGGCTACACGACCCAAGCCAAATCATTTGAATTTCTTGGGTCTGAAGACAATTCCCTGAAGCTCAAAATTTCAGAGCAGGTGCTGTTGATTTTCATTTGTAAAGGGAGCATCCTCAGCTCAGGTCCAGCTCCATCTCTATCCCTATGCCATGTACAAATGAAAACAATTATTTTTATTTTTCATCTATTTAAATGAAAGATTTGACCTTAGAACTAATATATCCAAGTTCCCTTCCCCTGTGCTAACTTGATTTTAACTGGGTTTCTATATTCTGCATTATGTTAGAATTAAGAAATTTTCTCTGCTTCAATCTGTTAACCAGCTTTTCTACATGATCTTTCTTTCACTACAGCAAATTCTCTATATCATCCTAAATGAATTAAGAATAACAAAGCTGTCTGTGAATTAAACTTTGCCCTCTTCTTCCTGACAAAATGAGAACCAGACCATTAAACTATAACAACTCAGATAAAGGCAGATGTGTTGTAAAGGATAGCAATAAAGAAAGTTCAAAAGGCTAAAAGGAGGAGAGAGTTAAGTGGTCTTTTAAAACCTCTGAGAAACGGAAGATTTTCTCACTCATTTATACATTCAATTGTATTTTTAAGTAGTGAAAAGTGATGGAGAATCGGAATATTTCCTAAACTATTATATAGAATAAGTACATCTCAACATATAGAATACCGAACATTTTTGAAAGATCAAGATGAATCAATCAATTGATCAATATGACTTTATTAAGGACATGCAATGTTCTAGGCACTTTGTTCAGTCCTTGGAGACAGAAAGATAAAAGTGAAATAGATCCTGCTCTCAGAGAGCTTATAGTCTTTTGGATAAGGGGAATGTACACATGATAAAATTAGTATCTTCCACAAATAGTACTTAAAAGTTTTACATTCATTACTTGCAATTTTCCAAAGAGATGGAAGCAAAAAAAATGAAAAGTGCCATAGGGTATGGGCATGGACATCTTTACTATGTAGCAGGTTTAATAATCAATTCTGTTACCATGAATACTCTAGCAGGGAATTTTATTGTCATTAACATTTAGGGCCTTATGTGATCATTCAGAAACAAAAATTCTATTGGACAGCAGAGAGGGAGGCAAGTGCATAGTAAGACAGTTGTTTAAAAAGTTAAGGAAGAAATACCTGACAAGACAAGAAAGCATTAACAGTTAAGTGAGTCTAAAAAAAAAATAACCTGAGACCTCCAAGAGGAAAATATATTAATGGTATTTTCTCTTCTGCTCCCTGTCCTTTCTCCTTATCTTTGCTTTTATTTTTTTAATTCCATTTTATTTCTAAATACAGAACACCATCTCTTTGCCCCAGCCCTTTACTTCTACAGAGTTAGTAAGACAGCATTTCCTGGTACATAACAAGTTATGCTAAGTTACTGATATAGTTTTTAGAATACCTGATAAAGGCTTTAATCCCACTATTTCTTTTCTAGCACCTACATTTAAGATTGAAGAGCATACTTCACAAAACTATGGCAAGTCAAACTGCTTTTGGAAGCATAAGATTTTAGAGTCAGAAGCATCTTCATATTTCATTACAGATTGGACATACAGATATAATCAAATTCTACCTTTCATCATATGTATTTGTGTGTATATCCTATGACTCTTATTAGATTGCAAACACCTAAAAGTCAGACTATATCTTTAAAAAAAATTATTTCCCCTAGCACCAAACATTGAGTCTTTCACAAGGAAGACCTTGAATAACTCTTTCTAGAAGCAAAGCTTAGTCTGGCCAAGCCTTCTTACTATTCAGATAAGAAAACTGTTATGTCAGGGAATGCTAAAGAGTAATGCTCATATTTTATACCTTTTGAAATTCGGAGTTTTGGTTAGTGTTTTATCCTTTTTGCATCTGCAAAAAATCTGCAAAGAAGCTACTTGAGAAAATTAAGAGCTTTGGCAAAAAATAAAATGTATCAACAAAAGTCAAGAATATTTCCACATAACAATAAAAAAAGGAAATACCATTCAAAATAATAAAAATATTTTAAATTGAATGAATTTAATATACCAATTAAAACACAAAATTTATATAAATATAATTTCAAGAGAAGCCTGGGAAGGGAGAGTTGGTATACTAGGAAAAAGTCAAGTAATGTTAAAAAAAAAAGATAGCAGGGGAAGCTAGGTAACAACAGTAAATAGAGCACCAGCCCTGGAGGCAGGAAGGAGGACCTGAGTTCAAATACAGTCTCAAACATTTAAGGCTTACTACCTGTATGACATTCGGTAAGTTTTTTAACCTGAATTGCCCTGCCTTCACCCTTTCCAAAAAAAAAAAAAAGACAAAAAAAGAGATAGCAATAAAATTAAAAGTTTAAAATTCAATTATAAATATTATTTAGAAAAAATATAAGTTTGAAATAACTAAAGAGATATTCAGTAATAATGACTATACCAGAACATTATACTTAAAAGGAAAATACTGTTTATATTAATTTAAAATTTTATTACTTTTCCAATCAGATTATCAAGAAGATATTTTATTGAGTTATACAAAGGAGCAGTGAAATTCATTAAAGAATAAAAGTCTAAAATATGAGAAGTAATGAAAAAGTAGTAATAAAGGGGAAATAGCAATTATTTCAAATTATGTTATAAAACAGGTAACAATAAAGATCATGATTATCACTAATCATGATCAATCAACAAATTAATAATTGTTCATTTAGTGACTATTATATGAAGCATACTATAAGCACAGGAGATATAAAGACATCATTGAAAGTTTCCAACTCCTGATGGAGTTTACAAGTATCAACACTGTTTTTCATATTTATTTAAGCAACCAGACCCTTTGCCTTCTGATAACTTCACTAATTTGTACAGTTACATCTGTTTGTCAGGCACCATTTACTATTTGTCAGCCTTGCTATATGTTTTGCCTAATATCTTTTCTCCTGTTAGACTATTTCTACTATACCTGCCACCTTTAATTTTAATATCCTTATTTGCTAGACATTCCCTAAGAGACTTGTTTTATATATAGATCAACCAATAAACATGCATTAAGCACCTATTTCATGCCAGGCAGTGTGCTAAGTATTGCACATCCTCTTCCCACTGGATAGTTGGTTATCACAGAGCTCTGTTTTTAACATTTTGTTTAAGAGAAAAGGGAATAAGCACATATTAAATACCTACTAGGTTCCATGTTCCAAGTGCTTTATAAATATATCTCATTTGGTCATTCTATTATGTAAATGATTTCATTAAGCATTTTTGTCCTGATCTTAATGGGTTCTCATCACCATATACTTAAATTAATTCAGTCAGCTTTATGTATTCTGGTATATTCAACAAAGGTTAAATTAAATAAACATTTTGAAACACCTACTACATGCATAATACTTGCAGGCTCTTGAACCATTCTACCATTTTGCTAGAGTTAATTATTATTTTTGCCAGAGTTAATATCTAAGTTATACATATCTCCCTACTTCTTTGTTTATATATGCCCCCCTTAGAGTGTTCATTTCACAGTCACTTAGTTTTTATCAACATTCACCTCTAATCTGATTAAATTAGATAGATATCCTCTAGAGCTGTACCATTCCATCTTTAAGCTCTGGAATAGTACTTGCAAACAAGACAAAATCATTTGTGAAAAGAAAATGTTACCTTTAATCATAAAATATAACTGCAATGCTCCTCCATTTGTAATGTTTGGAGACCTAGATTAACACTTTCTCTTGTCATTTAGGGGAGAAAAATCCATATTAGATGAAATATTTTCCCAAACTTCTTGAATTTATCTCCACAATTATTTAAGAGCAACTTCAGTCTTTCTTCTTTGAGTACATTATAGCTGCCAAGTAGTTCAAGTTTTAGATAAGCTCTGCCTTTATTCTCTCAATCATCTTACTTATACAAGATTTAAAAAGAAAAAAAAAAGCAAGCACTTCAAGTCAAATTGCATTTATTGTTTACTATGTGCTATGTACCATGCTAAGCATAAGGCATTCAGAGAAATATAAAAATCTGGTTCCTTCTCTCAAAGACCTCACATTCCAATAGGGAGACAGCATGCAGAAAAAAGTAATTAAAAACCAAAGTTTATATAAAAGATAAGTGTAGAGGCCGGGTAGGCGCAGTGGCGGACGCGGGCTGGGAAGGCGCGGTGGCGGACGCAGGCCAGGAAGGGGCCTGATCAACTCCGAGGCCAAGTCTTCCCACCAACCACAAGGTCCACTACCAGGCCTATCACCAAAGGGCTGGGACTGGAAAGAGCAAGGTAAGAAGCAAAGACAGGGGCCCCTATACTGGACAGCAAACACTCCTGGTGCTACCACATTATAGCACAGAAATATTTTTTAAAAAGCCCCTTTCAGGACTTCTAAAGACAAGGATGACAGAGTGAACCCCACTTGCTCCAAACCCCCTCTCTGACCCTGAAAATATAGTAACTATTGTCCAGGGCAAAACCCTCTACAGTAAAGGCTTGGGATCCTAGAGGAAAGGCGTGGTTAGGACCCTGCCTCAAAATGGGTAGAAAGCAGACTACAAAGACAAAGACTCTAGAGTCCTACTATCCTCAGAGGGAGGAACCAACCTGAGAGGGAGACAATGTGGACTCCACACCCACAGCTGAAACTTCAACAGGGAATGAATCCCAAGCACAGAAGGCTCTCCTAGATGAGAGCAAAAGGAACTTTGAAAGCCAAATGAGAAAGATAGAAGAGAAAATGAATAATTCTCTCAAAACAAAAATAGCAGAATTCGAAAAGCATTATAATGAGGAAAACATCTCTCTAAAAAGAAAAGTGTATGATATGGAAAAGGAGCTTCAAAAATTAACCAAGGAAAATGATTTGCTAAAAACCAGAATTAAACAAATGGAAACAAATAACTCTATGAGGAACCAAGAAGTAGCCAAGCAAAACAACAAAAATGAAAAATTAGAGAAAGAGGTAAAATACCTCAAAGAAAAAATAACTGACCTGGAAAACAGATCCAGGAGAGATAATCTGAGAATCATAGGCCTACCAGAAAATTATGATGAAAAAATGAGCCTGGACAACATTCTCCAAGAGCTTGTTAAGGAAAACTGCCCTGAGATACTTGAACCTGAGGGGAAAATAGAAATCGACAGAATCCACCGGACACCTGCTGTAAGAGGTCCCAAACTGAAAAATCCTCGAAATGTTGTGGCCAAACTCCAGAACTACCAGATAAAAGAGAAAATACTTCAAGTGGCCAGAAAGAAACAATTCAAATATCGAGGGTCCACAGTGAGGATTGCACAGGATTTGTCAGCCTCCACACTGAAAGATCGGAGGCAGTGGAATACAATTTTCAGGAAGGCAAAACAGCTTGGATTACACCAAGGATCACATACCCAGTGAGACTGAGCATATTCTTCCAGGCAAAGAGATGGTCATTCAATGATATAACAGAGTTCCAGACCTTCTTGATAAAAAAGCCAGAACTCAATGGAAAATTCGACTTCCAATTACGAGAAGCAACAGTGACTTAGAAAGGTAAACAAGGAGAAAACACATCATTTTAGAGGGAAAGAGGGGAGGGAGAGGAGCTTCGCATGAGATCTGTTCCTGTCATTCTTGATGCGAAGAAAAAATAGCATACCGCATTAAGTATAACAATATCCTACAGGTAGTAGGAGGGGGAAAGGGTTACAAAAGGGGGATGGGAGTGGTTTGTAGAGAGGGAAGTAGTAAGGGGAAAAGGGGAGGAAAAGGGAGGGGTCCTGAAAAGGGAACACTGAGGGAGGCGGTGGTCAAAAGGAAAGCTATTAAGGGGGTGAAGGGAGAAGGGAGGAAAAATATGAACATTAACAGGGGCAGGAATAGAATGAGGGGAAAGAAACAGATAACAATCATAACCGTAAATGTGAATGGAATGAACTCTCCTATAAAATGGAGATGGATAGCAGAATGGATTAGAAATCATATTCCTACAATATGCTGTTTACAAGAAACACATCTGAAACAGAGGGATACACAGAAGGTAAAGGTAAAAGGTTGGAGTAAAATATATCATGCCTCAGCTAAAGTAAAAAAAGCAGGGGTAGCAATCCTTATCTCAGATAAAGCAAATGCAAAAATTGACCTAATTAAAAGAGATAAGGAAGGAAACTATATCCTGTTAAAAGGCACCATCAAGAATGAAGCAATATCACTACTTAACATATATTCACAAAGTGGTGTAGCTTCCAAATTCCTAGAGGTGAAGGTAAAGGAATTAGAGGAAGAAATAGAGAGCAAACCTATACTAGTGGGAGACCTTAATCTCCCCCTATCTGAACTTGATAAATCCAACCTCAAAATAAACAAGAAAGAAGTTAAGGAGGTGAACAGGATGTTAGAGAGGATAGGTATGATAGATCTCTGGAGAAAACTGAATGGGGATAAAAAGGAATATACTTTCTTCTCAGCGGTTCATGGCACATACTCAAAAATTGACCATGTTCTAGGGCATAAAAACCTCAGAATTCTATGCAGTAAGGCAGTAATATTAAACGCATCGTTCTCAGATCATGATGCAATAAAAATTATATGCAATAAAGGGCCAGGGAAAGACAGACTAAAAACTAACTGGAAATTAAACAATTTAATCCTAAAGAATGAGTGGGTCAAACAAGAAATTATAGAAACAATCAGTAATTTCACTCAAGAGAATGATAATAATGAGACAACATACCAAAATCTGTGGGATGCATTAAAGGCAGTTCTTAGGGGAAGTTTTATATCCCTGAGTGCATACGTGATTAAATTAGAGAAAAGGGAGATCAACGAATTGGGCATGCAATTAAAAAACCTAGAAAAAGAACAAATTCAAAATCCCCAATTAAATACTAAACTAGAAATATTGAAGACTAAAGGAGAGATTAATAAAATCAAAATTACGAAAACTATTGAACTAATAAATAAAACCAAGAGCTGGTTTTAAGAAAAAAGCAACAAAATTGATAGACCCTTAGTCAATATGATAAAAAAAAGAAAGAAGAAAACCAATTTATGAGTATCAAAAATGAAAAGGGTGAATCTACCTCCAATGAAGAGGAAATCAAAACAATAATTAGGAATTATTTTTCCCAATTGTATGCACATAAATTTGACAATCTTAGGGAAATGGATGACTATTTACAAACATACAAGTTGCCCAGATTAACTGAAGAGGAAGTAAATTACTTAAATAATCCCATCTCAGAAAAAGAAATTGAACAAGCCATCAGTCACCTCCCTAGGAAAAAATCTCCAGGGCCAGATGGATTCACTAGTGAATTCTATCAAATATTTAAAGAACAATTGATTCCAATACTCTACAAATTATTTGGGAAAATCAGTGAAGAAGGAGTCCTACCAAATTCTTTTTATGACACAAATATGGTACTGATACCTAAATCAGGAAGAGATAAAACAGAGAAAGAAAATTATAGACCAATCTCCCTCATGAATATAGATGCAAAAATTCTAAATAAAATACTAGCCAAAAGACTACAGCAACTTATCTCAAGAATAATACACTTTGATCAGGTAGGATTTATTCCAGGAATGCAAGGATGGTTTAATATTAGGAAAACCATCAGTATAATTGATCATATCAACAATAAAACTAGCAGAAACCACATGATCATCTCAATAGATGCAGAAAAGGCTTTTGATGAAATACAACATCCATTCCTATTAAAAACATTAGAAAGTATAGGAATAAATGAGGCCTTCCTTAAAATAATAGGTAGCACCTATTTAAAGCCATCAGCAAGTATTATATGTAATGGGGAGAAGCTGGAAGCATTTCCCATAAGATCAGGGGTGAAACAAGGGTGTCCACTATCACCCCTCTTATTCAATCTGGTACTAGAAATGTTAGCAGTAACAATTAGAGAAGAAAAAGAAATCAAAGGAATCAAGTTAGGCAAAGAAGAGACCAAGCTATCACTCTTCGCAGATGATATGATGATATACTTAGAGAATCCTAGAGAATCAAGTAAAAAACTGCTTGAGACAATAAATAAATTTGGCAAAGTTGCAGGATATAAAATAAACCCACATAAATCCTCGGCATTCCTATATATTTCCAATGAAATTCGACATCCCATTTAAAGTTACTGTAGACATTATAAAATATTTGGGAATCTACCTGCCAAAACAAACCCAGGACCTGTATGATCATAACTACAAAACACTTTTCACACAAATAAAGTCAGATCTAACTAATTGGAAAAATACCAATTGCTCATGGCTGGGTCTAGCTAATATAATAAAAATGACAATTTTACCTAAATTAAATTATATATTTAGTTCCATAACAATTAATTTACCAAAAAACTACTTTATAGAGTTAGAAAAAATAGTAACAAAATTCATCTGGAAGAATAAACGGTCCAGAATATCAAGAGAATTAATGAAAAAAAAAATGCTAGGGAAGGTGGACTAGCTTTACCAGATTTCAATCTGTACTATAAAGCAGCAGTCATCAAAACTACCAGGTACTGATGGGGGAGGCCAGGTAGCACGGCAAGTAAGAGCACCGGCTCCAGTGTTGAGAAGACCTGGAGATCGAATCCCAGGCTCAGACACTTAGCACCCACCCAGAAACACCTGGCCGTGTAACTTTGAGCAAGTTACTTAACCCCAATTGCTTAGGGGTGGCCAGGTGGCTCAGCGAGTAAGAGCACCGGCTCCAGTGTTGGGACGACCTGGAGATCGAATCCCAGGCTCAGACACTCGGCACCACACCCAGAAATAACTGGCCGTGTAACCTTGAGCAAGTTACTTAACCCCGATTGCTTAAAAAAAAAAAAAACTACCTGGTACTGGCTTAGAAATAGAGAAGTGGATCAATGGAATAGATTAGGCACACGAAATTCAGAAGTCAACGACTACAGTAATGTATTGTTTGATAAACCCCCAGACCCTGGTTTTTGGGATAAGAACTCACTGTTTGACAAAAACTGCTGGGAAAACTGGAATATAGTATGGCAGAAACTGGACATAGACCATTATCTAACACCATATACCAAAATCAAGTCTAAATGGGTTCATGATCTAGGTATAAAGGTTGATACTGTAAGCAGTCTGCTAAAACAAGGAATAGTTTACCTATCAGACTTGTGGAGAGGGAATGACTTTATGACGAAACAGGAATTAGAGAACATTATAAAATGTAAAATGGATAATTTTGACTACATGAAATTGAAAAGTTTCTGTACAAATAAAGCCAATGTAACCAAGATTAAGAGGGAGGTGGGAAATTGGGAAAGAATCTTTACAACCTATGTCTCTGACAAAAGACTCATCTCTAAAATATACAGAGAATTGAGTCAAATGCATAAGAATACAAGTCATTCACCAATTGATAAATGGTCAAAGGATATGAACAGGCAGTTTTTGGAGAAAGAAATTAAAGCTATCTATAAGCACATGAAGAAATGCTCTAATTCACTATTGATTAGAGAAATGCAAATCAAAACAACTCTGATGTACCACATCTCACCAGTCAGATTGGCTAAGATGACAAAACAGGAAAATGACAAATGCTGGAGAGGATGTGGGCAAACTGGAACACTAATGCATTGTTGGTGGAGTTGTGAACTGATCCAGCCATTCTGGAGAGCAATCTGGAATTATGCCCAAAGGGCTATAAATACTTTCATACCCTTTGATCCAGCAATACCACTCCTAGTGTTATATCCCAAAGAGATTATAGAAATGGGAGAAAGACCCATATGTACAAAAATGTTTATAGCAGCTCTTTTTGTTGTGGCAAAGAATTGGAAATTAAGGGGGTGCCCATCAATTGGGGAATGGCTGAACAAGTTGTGGTATATGCATGTTATGGAATACTATTGCGCCATAAGAAACGGGGAGCAGGCGGTCTTCATATTTACCTGGAGAGGCTTAAAAGAACTGATGCTGAATGAGAAGAGTAGAACCAGGAGGAATTTGTACAAAATTACAGACACAACGTATGTGTGATGACCAACTTTGATAGACTGGACTCTTCTCAACAATACAGGGATATAAGTCAATCCCAAAAGACGCATGATGGAGAGAAAAATGTGCATCCAGAGAAAGAACTAGAAAGAACTAAATTTATATCCAGATGGAAGCAAAATATCTGATCTTTTTCGTTCTCTTATTTGATTTTATGTCCTCTTTACCATTTTTCATTCCAGCTGGTACAATCCATCCTTATAACCTGACCATTGTATAATGTGAAAGTATTTACAGATCCTATACTTGATAATAAGCCGCCATGGGGGGGTGGGCAGGGAGGGGGACAAAATGTGAAATTCAAGGAATTGTGGAATTGAATCCTGTAAATGAAAAGGAAACAAACAAATTAATAAATTAAAGTTTAAAAAAAAAGGTAAGTGTAGTGTAAATAGAAGATAATTTCAAAAGAAAATCACCAGCACCACAGGGAAGAGGGATGGCAAATGCCTCTGAAGGTAGGTTTGAGTTGAGATTTAAAGGAAACCAGGGATATCAAGAAAGTGAGGTAATAGAGAAAGCATTGTAAACATGAGTGGCAGACAGTAAAAATACATGATGCCAGTAGTTGCAGTGCCATGTATGAGGAACAACAAGGAGGCCAAAGAGGCAGAATCATAGAGTACCTGAGTACATAGAGGAAAGTAAGGTATAAGATGACTGAAAAGGTATAAATGGTTCAAGTTGTGAAGGGCTTTAAAGGCAAACAAAGGAAATAGGGAGTCTATCAAGTTTACTGAGTGGGGTGGGGGATGGGGGAGACTTGCTCTGATTAGATCTGTTCTTTAGGAAGATAACTTTATTAGCTTGGTATAAAATGGATTAGAGTTAGGAAAGACTTGTGAAAAGGAAGAAAGCTATAGCAAAAGTCAAGATGTTCAATGATAATGGGCTATGCTAGGGATTCAATTATTTGAATGAAGAGAAAAGGACATGTAAGAAAGATGTTTTGAGAGGAGAGATGACAATATTGCAACAGGATGCATATATGGGGTGAGTAAGAGTGATGGGTCAAATATGACACAAAGATTGGTTAGGTAACTAAAATGAAGACATTGCTTTTGACAGTAATAGGGACGTTGGGAAGCTATAGTTAAGATCAATGACCAAAAATGAATAAAAACCAGAAAAAGATGATTGAGGATAAGCTAGAAGAGAAGTAACAGGAAAGAGCAGTGAGTAAAGGGTAATGAACAATGCCAAGTACTATAGAGACTATAGAAAAAAACTGTGAAAAGGTCATTAGTTTTGGAAACTAATAGATCACTAATAACTTTGGAGAGAGAATTTTCATTTGAATGATGAGCTTAGAAGCCATATTGCTGAGGGTTTAGCAGTGAGTGAAAAAAAGGAAGTAAAACCACTGATTTCTCAAGGAATTTAACCACAAAGGGTAGGAAAAGGAGAGGAGGGTAATTGGATATCTTTTTTTAAATGAGGAAGAGATGAGAGTGTTTGAATGATAAAGGAAAAAAAAAGATGATAGAGTGGGCAATCTTCTGGAAAAATGGGACAGAAATGTTTCATAGGTACATGGAGAGAGATTTTCCTTGGCAAAGAAATGGGATACTTCTTGTGAGATAAGTGTATAGAAAGAGATAGTGGGGAAAGTAAAATGACATGAGGATAGGGATGAAGAAAAAGCTGTTTTTTAAAATAAAGATCTCATTGACCATAAAAAAGTGGAAAAGGACTCCCATGTGCAAAAATATTTTTAGCAACTCTTTGTGGTGGTAAAGAATTGGAAACTGAGGGGATACTCATCAATTGGGGAATGGCTGAACAAGTTGTGGTATATGAATGTAATATGTAATGTATACTACCAGGCTATAAGAAAAGATAAGCAAGTGGCTTTCAGAAAAATCTGAAAAGACTTACATGAACTGAGGCTGAGTGAAGTCAGCAGAACCAGTAGCATTGTGCAATTATCAATTCTGTCAGACTTGACTCTTCTAAACAATACAATGATCTAAAACAATTCTGAAAGACTCATGATGCAAAATGCTATCTACATCCAGAGAAAGAATTGTGGAGTGTGAACACAGATCAAAGTATACTACTTTACTTTTTTTGTTTTTTTTCTTTCTCATGGTTTTTCCCTTTTGTTCTAATTCCCCTTTAACAACATGACTAATGTGGAGATATTTTTAGTATGATTGTACATGTACAGACTACATCAGCTTGCTTCCTGTTTTGGGGAGGGGAGGGAGTGAAGGAGGAAAAAAATTGGAACTCAGAATCTTATAAAATAAATGTTGAAAACTAAAAAATTAATATATGCATAAATACACATACATACACACACAATCAATACCTAATTTCTTTTTCTACAAAATATGAGATAAAATTATCAGCTGAGACGGTAGGAAGAGAAAAATGCCCCAAATGACTTGAGGATGAATAAACAGGGTTGGAATAAGCCATGTGATATGTAGGATAGCAAATGGATAAAGAAAGGCATAACATGATTGTTTTGCTGTGGGGAGGTCCCAGTCAATACTATAAAACAAAAATTTATAGCTGATCCAGTCAGCATGGTATGATTTCTCCCATCTCCATTTAGTGGTATGAGAATTGTAGGGAGGTTTGGAGATGACATGATGTAATGGGAGTGCAAATTTGGAAGATCTTCCCTGCCCCTAGGCTAAAGTGCACCTGGAGCCTGGGGTGGGAGGCTTGTTTTTCAGTAGATACTTTTTGATTGGCCAGTGAGTCAATAAGGTTGTTACATTCTCTGAGCCAGGAGAAGGCTATATAAGCCCTGATGTGTAGCTTTGTTTTGGGGGCTCACTTTGAGAAGTGTTCTGTGATTTGATATGTTTTCTGGGAAGCCGTTATCTGGAGCCCCCCCCCCTCTAGGGCTTTGAAAAACCCAGATGTTGAAAGCCAGATGTTGATTTGGTATGGATGTAATGGTTGGACAGTTTGGAAAGCTGTCTACTTGATCTGTTTCTGTCTTGATAATTCTGCCTGTATACTTTGAAGTTCGGGGTGCTGACCTTTTTCCCCTGAACTAGGTAAACTATATATGTCTGACTGATTAAAGTAAGCTTGTTAACCCATTTTTGAGTTGCTTTCCTTTAAGAAAGCAGATCCAAGAACCTGTGTGAGCAGCAACCCTGAGGACGCTTGGGGTGCTTGCTGCTACACAAGAATAGTACAAAGCTGGAGTTTGTTAAGGCATGATCAGAAATAATACAGTTGTCAAGTAATTCAAGTATAGATTCAGCCACTATCGTGATTTTCCTAAAGTTTAGGTCCAATCACATCAGTCCTAATCCATAAAGTCCAGTGGCTCCCAATTGCCTTCAGAAGCAAATACACAATGCTCCATTTGCCATTCAAAGCCCTTCATAACCTAGACTTTTTCTTTCTTTCCAGTCTTCTTACAACATACTCCTCAACATATATTCTTTGATTCAATCACAGAGCCTTCCTAGTTATTCCAAAAGCAAGACATTACTGTCCTCCATGGCTAGAATGGTCTGAATCTCCCACTCTGACTACTGACCTCCATGACTTCCTTTGAGTCTTGACTAAAATCTTTGTTTTTCCCTGAAGTCTTGCTTAACCCTTCTTAATTCCAGTGTTTTCCTACTTTTATTTTTTTTCTTTTTATCCTGTATATAATTTGTATGTATATAAATGCATACACACACACACACACACACACACACATATATTTATATATAGTTTGCATGTTGTGCTCTCCATTGGATTGTAATCTCTTTGAGGGCAGCAACTGTTTGGCCTCCTTTTATATCCACAGTGCTTTGTACAGTGTATGACACAGCATGTACTTTTTCAATGTTTGCAGCCTGAATGATTGATTAAACTGGTGCACCAAGAGGTCAAGATAGGGAAGGGAGAAGAGTAGGTAGATAGAGAGAGAGACAGAGACAGAGAGAGAGAGACAGACAGACAGAGAGAAAGACAGAGAGAGAGAGAGAGACAAAGACAGAGAGAGAGAGACAGAGAGAGACAGAGACAGAGAGAGACAGAGAGACAGAGAGAAAGAGAGAGAAAGGAGCCTGGAAAGTAACTGAGTATTGGAGGTCACATTGAGGATAAACAACAAGATTTGGCATTATAAGGCATAGGGAAAGACTGCATGATAAAAGATTATGATCAGATGAGGTAATTTCCTAAAGAATGCTTTGTCTTTCTTTTCATTTTTATTCTTTAACAGATGACAATTAATTGCCTAGCATTGAAAGAGAATAAAACCATTATAACTGGGGGTGGCGGAGGGGGAGGGAACAGAATCAAGATGGCAGAGTAGAAACAGGACTTCCTCGCAGCTCTCGCTCCCACCTACCCCAATTCAGGTAAAAAAAAAAATGACTCTAGACAAACTTTGGAGCTTTGGAATCCACAAAGTGACACAGAGAAGCTAACCTTCCACTGAGGACAGCATGGCAGGCTGGCAGCAAGTGGCCAGCACAGTGCTCTCTGACCCCACTGCTGTTTGAGCTGAGTCAAGGTCTTAGCCCCAGGGCAGCCTTAACAGCTGTTGGCTGTAGGGACTTCAGATCACCAGTAGCTGTGATGGTTTCCAGAATTATCAACCCATAGATGCTAAGGAAAAAGTGACAGGTCAGTGCAGTGTGAATTTTGGGACCCAGAAATTCAGACTGTGATCCAGCCTTTGCCCCCAGGCCAGAAGAGGCTGAAGCATCATGGCCATGCGGCTGCTGCCACACATGGCAGCTTCAGCTCCTGTTCTACAAAATGTAGGGGGAACAAGCAACCAGTCTGAGGGGTAATAGCTCTTGCTTTAACCTGCTTGGATCTGGATTGCTGTCTAGGGTAGAGGTGCGGGGGTGCATGATCAGTGTGCCAGAGCATGTGGAGGCTTCAGAGAGGGCACCTAACTAGCAGGTGAAAAAACACCAACATTTGGGATAAAAACTCCTGGGAGCAGAGTTCTACTCTGGCAAAAAGCCCAAAAGTCAAGAAATTGAGTGGGAACACGAGCAGGCAAAGGAAGCGAAGCAAACAGAGCAACCCAAGATTACACTCCTATTTTGGGGACAAAAAGATCAAAGCATGGAACAGGAAGAAGTCAATGAAGAAAAAACTCCTCTACCAAAGCTTCCAAGAAAAATACGAGCTGGTTACAGGCCATTGAGGAGCTTAAAAAGGATTTTGAAAATCAAATAAAAAGTGGAGGTAAAATTGGGAAGAGAAATGAGAACAATGCAAGAAAATTATGAAATGGGAGTCAACAACCTGACTGAAGAAAATAATACCTTAAAAAATAGACTAAATGAAATCTTAAAAGAAGCTCAAAAAGCCAATGAGGAGAAGAATGCCTTAAAAATCTGAGTTTGACAGTTGAAAAAGACTCTCAAAAGCTCATTGAAGAGAATCATTCCTTCAGAATTAGATTGGAGCAAATGGAAGCTAGTGACTTTATGAGAAATCAAGATTCTATTAAACAGATCCAACCAACTGAAAAAATAGAAGGCAATGTTGGAAAAACCACTGACCTGGAAAATAGATCCAGGAGAGATAATTTAAAAATTATTGGACTACCTGAAAGCCATGATCAAAAAAACCCAAAAAACTAGAAATCATCCTTCAAGAAATTCTCAAGGAAAATTGCCCTGATGTTTTAGAACCAGAGGGTAAAATAGAGGTTGAACGAGTCCACTGATCACCTCCTAAAAAAGATCCCAAAAAGAAAACTTCTAGAAATATTATAAACAGGTTCTGGACTTCCTAGATCAAGGAGAAAATATTACAAGCAGCCAGAAAGAAAAAATTTGAATATTGTGGAAACACAATCAGGATAACTCAGGACCTGGAAGCTTCTACACTGAGAGATTGAAGTGCTTGGAATATGATATTCTGGAGGTCAAAGGAGCTAGGATTAAAACCAAGAATCACCTACCCAGAAAAACTGAGTATAATGTTTCAGAAGGAAATATGGTCATTCAATGGAATAGAGGTCTTTAAAGCATTCTTGATGAAAAAACCAGAGCTGAATAGAAAATTTGACATTCAGATACAAGAAGCAAGAGAAGCATGAGAAGGTAAACAGGGAAAAGAAATCATAAGGAACTTATCAAAGCTGAACTACTTATATTCCTACATGGAAAAACTATAATTGTAACTTATGAAACTATTCTCAGTATGAGAATAGTTGAAGGGAATAGAAATGTGTGTGTGTATATATATATATATATATATATATATATATATATATATGTATGTATATGTATATATGTGTGTGTATGTATACATACATATATGTCTCTATAGGAGGGTATACATATGTGAGTGTATGTATATATGTCCACAGGTATACATAGACAGAGGGCACAGGACCAATTGAATAGGAAGGGATGATACTTAAAAAGTGAAATTAAGAGTTGAGGTAGGTATATAATGAGAGCAGATGGGAAGAGACAGAATGGGGTAAATTATCTCATATAGAAGAGGCAAGGCAAAATTGTTACAATGGACGGGAAGAACAGGAGGGCAAAAAAGGGCAACCTTATTTTCATTGAATTTGGCTTAGAGAGGTAATGATATATACATAAATAGGGTATCTCACCCTATAGGAGAGTAGAGGAGAAGGGAAAGAGAGGAAGGATAATGAAAAGGAGGGCAGCTGGGGGGGGAGGGAAGTTGGAAGCACCCTCTTTTGACAAGGGAAAGGATCAAAGTAGAGAATAGAACAAGTGGGGGTGGGATAGGATAGAGGGAAATATAGTCTGACTTCCACAATATATCCACTATGGAAATGTTTTGCATAGCTACTCATTTACAACCTAGAGTGAACTGCTTATATTCCCCATAAAGGTGGGTGACAAGGGAGGAAGGGAAAGAATCTGGAATCCAAAGTTTTAAAATCAAATGTTTAAATATATATATATATATATATATATATATACACATATTATTATTAATATTTTACATGAAACTGGGAAATGAGATACACAGGCACTGGGGCATAGAGTTCCACCATGCCCTACTAGAAAGTCAAAGGGCAAATAGGTGAAGATATGGCAGAGAGCAAATTGGGGGAGGGGACATTCAGTGGGAATGTTGTTTTGGCATGGTGGGTAGGGAAAATTGAGGAGAATATTTGTAACTCAAAATCTTGTGGAAATGAATGATGTAAACTAAAAAATGGAAAAGAGAAAAAAAGAAAAAAACGATTGTAACCTAGTACAGGTTAAATACAGATCCCAAAGGCAGTTCTCAGAAATGTGAAATTATTTTTTTCGTAGAGAAACTCAGTATAAAACACATATAAATAATTTGTTTCAAGCAAAAATAGAAAACAGTAGAAACACTCTGGATTTAGACATACCATAGGTTAAAAAAATATTTGCCAAAATATACACAATAACCACATACGGTCATATTTTACAGCCAACAAAACTTAGTTATCTGACACTTATACTGTCAGTATAAATCCTAAATATCTATATCTCTACAATGCCATATTATGCAAGTCATAAATTCTGATTATCTAAATAAAGTATCAATAATCTGTTGGAGGAAGAAGGAGCGCAAATATATGGGTGTGTGTCTGCATGTCTGTGTATAAAATCTCATTTCTATGGTGGTTTAAGATTTATAAAACATTCCTCAAGAGAACCACGAGAATGTTGTACAAGGACCATTACATCCTTTTCCAGAAAAGGAAACTGAAGCACAGAGAAGTGAAATAACTTACTTAAGTCACACAGAGAAAAAGAGCCAAGATCTAAACTAAAAATTACTCACTCTGTCTAGTATTCTTTCTACAATACCACATTGCTATTCAAATATTAATTCAAGAATTCATAGTAATCCACACTTAATATTCTGCTGGTTGGCAAAAAAAAGCATCATGATTGGAAAAAGCAATTTAAAACATGGATCAAAATGTCTTTTTGCTACGTGAATAGTTTACTGTTTTAAAAAATATCAAAAGTTTAAATAGCTTCAAGTTTTAATAACAGCAATCCTATATTTCTACTGAAAGTAAAAACCGTTATCATAGGGCCTCATGTACATTCTTCAGAGCCATTAAAGTGTTATGATTAGAAAAATAAAGCATTAAGAGGAAAATATCACCATTGTCCTGAAAGGTAAACAAGCCCTTGATTGCAATCACTAAAACTGCAACCCAAAGGAAATTTCTCTTGATTAGTTATAGCTTTTGAGGTACAATCCTTCTCCTGATAAGGATAAATCAAACGAAAAAGGATACATACTGTCTTTACTAGAGTTGCTGTAACTAAAGAAACTAACATCAATGCTGCAATATTTCATTTTCTCACAAATTTTTGTTTTTCTTTCTTTATATTGAGGAAAAAAGTTAAAAAACATTACTATGTCTTATTTTTATTTAAAAAGCAAGTATAGAAATTACACTTTGAATAATAATGGCAAGATATGGCAAGCATTTTTGAAATTTCAAATTTCAAAACATTTCAAAATAAGGCAAAACAACAACAAAGCAATCTTGTAGATCAGTTAGAAAGAAAGAGCATATTTTACAAAATCAAATTAAGTAATCTATAGAAAAAGGAATCACTTTTTCAGATGCCTTTCTAGAGACCATGTCTTAAATTTGTTTGTTATAAACTGAAACTTCAAGAACTATGTTAATTCTTTAGCAGGCCCTGTTATCTTGACTGTGATAACTGTCACATGTTTATCAAGCTAGCAGGGTAGAAAAACGGGATGAGAGAAAGGAAAGAATTTCTAATAATCAAGACTAAGAGAGACTAATGATAATTCTGTAGAATAAACTACTGAGTCTTCCCTAACATATCATCACTAGACTACAACAAAACATTATTCTTTTTGTTTTTATTCAATAAATCAAGTATTTTCTGAGTGGCAGTTATGTGCTCAGTGAAGACTACAAGACAAATATAAGACATTGTCTGTGCGTTCAAAGGAAATTAAATCTGATTGGAGAACCATGACTATCAGGCATATAAGAATTGTGTTAAGCCTAAGAGAACATAAACTAAAATATTTCTGGAACTCACAATTAGAGACGGATGTCAATGTTCAAAGACTTAATTTTTTATTATCTATATTCCTAGATATTTGCAGCTTTTTAAAAAAAAATAATTACTCTGCCTTTCTATTACCCTACCTAGTCTCCCAGAAAAGAATCACAAAATGAAAAAGAAGAGGGATCCCTAGTCTGGCTAACATAAAAATGCATTTAGTACTTTATCTCAACCAGAGGACTGCCAAGTATAAGATTAGATGATTCTAAAATGATGCTTAACTTGCAAAGTCATCTTGGTTTTATTCTGCTTTCTTTCTGTATTGCAAGGCTATCAATTTTGTGATATTATTTTAGTATTTTACAGATAAAGTCACTAAGAATACAATTCTTTTGCATGGCACACAATAGATGCTTAATAAATGTTTATTACACGTACATACACAAGATCATATATAAATTTATTGTGAATATACATCTATACATGTGTGCATGGATACATAAAAATGTATATTATTTATAGTTCATATAAATGAATCTTATACTATTATCTTATAAAATATGATATATTATTTGAGGAGTATTAGGAGCTTACGTTCTATTATCAGTGAAAAACATAGAGGCATCCATGCATGAATACACATATACATATATACATATATATGAACAATAAATTATCTTTCTTTTTCATATCATAAACAAGAATTTCCCACTGTAAACACACAAGTAAAATATAATTTTATCCTTCATTTTTATCCCTTTTTGTAGCCCAGTCTTCTGTACATAAGTGCTTAATAAAAGCTTGTTAACTGATCGATCAAAAACCAAAAAGAAGGCCATTTCTCTCTGCCAAGTTATTTTTTTTTATTTTTGTTACTGACATTATAAATTTAAAAGTATTTAGCTAATGCCTCTCAGTTATGGCCCTTGACCCTAACCAGAATTTGTGAGATAATTTTATGATATTTTAAAAATAAATATGAAAAAATACACTCTATTCTTAAAGTATCTAAGTAAAGATTCATGGTGACAAATTAGCATATAAATACACACACATATAATAAGGAAAGTAATGTAAAGAGAAATAGGGGAGTAACACTTTTAGGTTTTGAATAGGGAATACTTTTGATCTCACCTTGGGAGAATCCATGGCGGGGCCTTGACAGCCCAAGGAGGTTTTGGACTTGGAACATGGTGGGATCATGCTATAAGAATTCAGTCAAATACGAACATAATCAATCTCTTCAGAGATGAAGGTGATATATGTGGGAGGGGGGATCAGTCCCTTGTTGGTGGGGAGGGACTTTGTATATTTCTTCTTGCTAAACCTTTGAAGTAAATATTCCTTTGTAAAAGAGATTTATTTTGTTAAGTGTTTAAATTGAACTTGTATATTATTGTTGTTTAGTAATTTTTCAGTTGTGTTGGACTCTTTGTGACTCCTTTGGCATTTTCTTGACAGTGACACTGGAGTAATTTGTTATGTCCTTCTCCAGCTCATTTTACAAATAAGGAACTGAAGCAAACATAGTTAAGGTACTTTCCCAGGATCACACAGCATTGTCTGACGCCAGAATCAAACTCATGAAGATAATTCTTCCTGATTCCAACCCCAGTGCTCTCTCCACTGGGCTACCTAACTTCCCTGAGCTATAGGAAACCATCAAAACAGGAGGAACACAATCAGTGTACTCTTAAGCCAGAGGAAAAGACTAGAGAATCTCAAGCCTCCTTAAAGCTCCCATAGAAGCCTAAGAAAGGATATCATAGCCGGTTCGCAGTTTGTGCAGGCCAATCCAGTCAGATAGACACAAAATGAAAGATAGAAATTAAAAATAGAAATGTTTGTGAGGATTTTACTCTGTGTGTGTACTCATGTGTTTCTTTGTGTGTTTGTGTGTGTTGCTTTAAGCTGGTAACAGAAATGGTATCTACATGTCAACAATCTAATATTTGGCAAATATAAATACAATAAATCAGTGCACCTTGTTGCCAGTGATTTCAAGTTGTTGTTCAGTCATTTCTTTTTCAGTTGTGTCAGATTCTTCAAGACCCCAATTAGGGTTTTCTTGGCAGAGATACTGGGATGGTTTGCCATTTTCTTCTCCAGTGCATTTCATATATGAGGAAACTGAGGCAAACAGTGACTTGCCCAGGCTCACACAGCTAGTACATGTCTAAGGTCAGATTTCAACTCACAAAGATGAGTCTTTATGACTCCAGGCCCAGTATTCTATCCTTTGTGCCCTAGCATTTTCAAGAATGTTCTATTTGTTTGATTTCTAATTGCACCATTTACTTTCTTTTGCCACTTTGAGAGAAATTTTCTGGCAGAGGTCCCTTGAACTCAGACTAAGTGTCAGTCAGTATCTTATTTTAATGTATTTTCTAACTTTAAGTAAACAAACAAATTTGGGACAGTAGAAATATTTTAATCAAAATAACAGGGAAAAAATTGGAAATCTTTGCCATATACAGTTGACATAATGAAGAAATATCCATTTGCATAGCTATAAACAGGAGAACCATGATTTCACAAACTGAAGGGGAACATTTCCCACAGAATTATACTAAGCAACAGCAACAACACCAATAGCTTGACATGGATATTTAGGCCCAAATACAGTTATTTAAAACTGGAAGTTCTCTCCTTGAAGCTATCATTATGAAAGAATGTTTAAATGATTTTTGTATTAGTGCTATGAATAAAAGGGGTACTAGACTAAAGTAATATTTTAAAGTGTTCTATCATAATTGACTTTGAACTCTATAAGCACCTTAAAATACAATGTAGGCTCTTTTGGCAACCATTTGGTTGTAATGCTCTAAAGGACCTATTTACTCTCCCTGACTGCATAGAGAAGTCAGCAGAAAATATATGTCTTAACACTAATCATTAACTCCTTGAAAGATTTCTTAAGACCTTCCAGGCTTTTTCCCAGTCCTCTCAACAAACCCTCACCAATCCATATTCAATTTCTATTAAGTAGGTGAAACAAAAGTAAAGGACAAATTTTTATTGGTGGAAAATCTGATCAAATTTTGTAATGGAGGGGTGGCCAGGTGGCTCAGCAATTTAGAGCACTGGCTCCAGTGTCAGGATGACCTGGGGATCAAATCCGGATTCAGATACTTAGCACCACACCCAGAAATAACTGGCCGTGTAACCTTGAGCAAGTTATTAAACCCCGATTGCTTAAAAAAAAAATTGTAATGGAAAGTTTGTGGTAAGGGAAATTCTCTAGGTTGTACAAATTTGTAAACGCTTAGAATTCAATACAAATTTCATTAGGAGGAAGCAGTAGTGCAAGTTGCTCTTCATTCATATACTTCTGTCATCTTGGAAATTTTGGAGAAAATGTGATCCACTCAGTCTGAGTTCATTAATGCAAGTGATATAATTTGAGTCCTCATTTCCAGATTTCCATGTTTCCAGTCACAAATGTAGTGGGAAATGTATTGGAAATTTGTGAGATCAGAGATATTTTGAGCTTTATGGAGTCAGAGAATGTTCAACTTTTTTTTTTAATTTGTACCTAGCTCAGTTAAACATTTTTTGTAATTCTCTGCATGTGTTTGAGTTTTTGCTTATAGCAATTTAGCATGTGCGCATGCACACACACACACACACAAAAAACAACCTAGAACTAAAATAATTTAGAAAAACAATGAGGTTGTGAATTCCAAGTGTAAGTGCCACAATGGACTTCTATTTTATTACAGAATTACACTAAGAACTCAGTTTATGCTGATGTGAATAACTTGTATCTTAATATCTGGAAGAAGGCCCAAACTTTTTTGCTAAGCTCTGAATTGTTTAGTAAGCATGGAAACAGTGTGCTGCATATTAATATTATGAGTGATATCAGGGTTTGTTTTCTTTTTAGTTTTTTGAAAAAAGAAATCGGGCAACTTCTCAAAAGATGTAAATAATGAACTGCTTTCTGGGTAATATAACTCAACATGCCTGATACAAAAAACAAATGCGAAAGGGCCAGATTACTAGAATTCCTCCAAAAAATTCTTGCCAGGAAAAAGATAATAGATTAACTAAGCAGAAAACATCAATTTGAATTACACAATGGTTCATTGGTTAATGGAACTTGATTAAGGAAGGTAAACTTGTTTAAATGAAGCTGCTGTCCTTAAAATTCCCAGAAAAACAATTAAACATCAAGTAGAAATGGCATGCCATGTATTTGCACTAAACAGTTTAAGTAAAACTAGTCAGGTTTATACCAGCTCTAACAAAAACTTTTGCTTAAGAACTAAAGTGAGTACTGAGTTCTACAAAATTAGGTTTACCTGTGTGAATAAACAAATACAGAAGATACTCCTTATTTGAGGATAATTGGTTCTTTAAAGAGGTTAGCTTAAGTGAATCTACTAAAGCCAGTGACCAGCATTTCATGGCAAATGTTGTTGGAGAGGAGCTTGGATATGTACATTATATTGAAATATGAAATCAAAATTATCAAAAGAAATTTTATTTTATTAAATATCTAACAAAATTCATGTGATGATCATAGTTATTACTAAAACTTAAATATTAATTATGCCATTAATTATACAAATCAATCATGTTGATTTAGTGAGGAAGGTGTCAGCATACATTTTCTGACAAAAATTGTTTGACAAAAGAGTAGAACAGTCTACCTTCATTTTGACTTTTGAAATACAATCATAAAGAAGGTCTCCGTTGCAAAAATATCAAAGAGCTTCATCAATTTTACCAACCTTTTTTTCAGTTCTTTGGTATCTAAAGCATTTATTTTAAGGACTACCATAAAGGAGAGATGTCTCACAACGTACTTGACTTGGTAGGAAAGCACAGTCTAGGCGGTAAGCTAGTATTAAACTGGAGTATTTGAGTGGGAACTAATTCATAAGTGGTTAGTTCATTATTGAATGCTTTCTTGTTATGACAATGTTCTCATTTTTTACACAATCCCCTAAACTTTACTGAGTCCACATAGTGCAGTGAACTTTATGTCCACCTCAGAGTGAGGAAGAACAGAAATCAAACTCTCCTGACATCCACAGGTTGTGTGATATCTTTTACTACCTCTGACAATTTTCTGAGAAAATAAGCTGTAGAACAATTACTCTTCTGAATTGATAGGTTTTTCCTGTTGACTTCTCTATTTTATTGATATCAGTGGATTAGACTAAAACAAATGGATTATCTAGTTAGTGAGAATGGGATGTTGGGGAGTGAAAATTAATTTGATGAATATTCAATCATGTTTTTCTGTATAATAATAGTGGAAAGCTAGAGTCTAGCTTTTAGACATTTATCTGGCTCTCCAAGGTGTTTTAGGTATATTATATTATTTGATTCTTAGAACAGCCCTGTAAGGTATCTACTACAGGTATTATTCCATTTTATAGATGAGGAAATTAGGCTTAAGTGATCTACAACTCTTCACAAAGCTTTTGAGGAAACATGGTGTAGTGTTTAGAGAACTGAATTTTAAGACAAGAAAACTTGGGTTCAGTTATCACTTCTGACATGTAGTGGCTTTGTTACCCTGGGCAAATCACCTAGCCTCCAAGTGGCCTAGAAAATTCTCCATGTATTCTACTAAAAGAACTGGCCTGCACTGGTAGAGGAAGTTTCCTCCCCTGGAAGTTCCCTATCGGATTAAAATTGTAGATATTTGCTAGCTGTTTGACCCTGTGTAATTCACTTAACCCTGTCCTCAGCTTCATCATCTGTAAAATAAGCTGGAGAAAGAATGGAAAACCACTCCAGTATCTTTGCTAAGAAAACACCAAATGGGGTCATGAAGAATCAGACATGATAGAAATGACTGAACAACAACATGAAATTGAAGGTCTACTCCCTAAAGCTAGTAAATATCAGAAGTGGAATTCGAATCTAAGTCTCTCCTGAGTAAAAATTTAGTATTCTTTCCTTTATACTTTGCCATATTATCATGATATATTTGAATTCTAATTTTTCAAGAAATCATTGGACTGTTCAATTTAGGTCAAAATTCAACTAAATGCAGAGAAATAAAGTGCTTGATTCAGATTTTCAAGTGATTCATTAAACTAGCAATTTACATGACAAAAAAGAAACTATTTTATTTAAGGATAAAAATTAAGCTATTTAGAGAAAATGTTTTCCTATAGCATGACTTCTTTAGTTTATGCCACAAATGCCACACCCATTTCTTATTACTGTCATTAAAGCACAGTCATAATTGTAACTTTTATGGGGTAACTACAGTATAGTTGCACAGGTACATCACATGCATCCATCTTTTGCCAATTTATAAGGCCTTCCCTAAGTTCCACAGATCCCAAGGGATCTTTCCTTCCTTTCATCCCCTACATTTGGTTTCTACCCTTCTCATAGTACTACTCCTATCAGCTTGGTATTGTTATTTTATACATACTTTATCTTATTAGTTAGCAAACTTCTTCAGTGAGTAACTACAGGTTTAAAAACTTACTATCTTTGTAAACCCAGAGAAACTAACCCCAGTGCTTCACATGTGCTAAATATTCAAGAAACGAATCCAATAAGTAAAGACAATAAAGATTTATCTTTGTTCCTTAGTTATAAATAGGCTTTAGTGCAGAAGAAAGTATAGTTTAATTATTTACAGATTTTTGTATTTAGCTAATTTTATTTATTAAACGTAAACCAGAAAAAAAAATTCTCTAGAAATCTACTTTTAGGGGAAATACTAATGCATTGTTGGTGGAGTTGTGAACTGATTCAACCATTTTGGAGAGCAATTTGGACTTATGCCCAAAGGGTTTTAAAAATATGCATACCCTTTGACACAGAAATTCCACTTCTAGGGTTTTATCCCAAAGAGATAGTAAAAATGGGCAAAGGATCCTCACGTACAAAAATATGAATAGCAACTCTTTGTGTGGTGGCCAAGAATTGGTAATTGAGGGAAGGCCCATCAATTGGGGAATGACTGAACAAGTTGTGGCATATGAATGTAATGGAATACTATTGTTTCATAAGAAATGATGAGCAGGTAGACTTCAGAAAAACCTGGAAAGACTTATATGAACTGATGCTGAGAGAGGGGAGCAGAATCAGGACAAAATTGTATGCAGTTACAGCCACATTGTGTGATGACTAATTTTGATAGGCTTGGCTCTTCTCAGCAATGCAAGTTTCTAAAACAAGTCCAAAAAGTTCATGATGGATAATGCTATCCACATCCAAAGAAAGAATTGCGGATTCTGAATGCAGATCAAAGCATACTATTTGCTCTCTTTTTTGTTTTGTTTTGTTTGTTTTGTTTCTTTTTTCTCATGGTTCATTTCATTTGTTATAATTCTTCTTTGCAACATGACTAATGTGAAAACATGTTTAATATGAATGTATATGTAGAGCCCATATCAAATTGCATGCTGTCTTGGGGAGGGGAAAGAGGGAAGGGAAAGTACAAGGAGAAAATTTAAAACTCAAAAGCGTGTGGAACTGAATGTTGTAAATTTCAAATAAATAAATACCTCAAACCACAAAAAATCACCTTTTTTTTAATTAGAAAGAAAAAGAAGCCTAAGATGCTACTTCATAAAGTGAGAAAATCCTTAGATTTTAAAAACCCAACTACCTAGCCTCCATAAGAAGTTATAGAAGTCAGAGCATCAGACAGATGAATAAAAGTTACTTGTTCAATTAACTTAAGTAAAACAAAAATATACTTCATAACAGTAAGGCATTTAATGAAAGATTGATGGTAAACTATAAGGATAGTGCTAAAAATTTCTCCAATACACATATCATAAATACTCCAATAGGTAACACCTATTAATTGAGGAAATTCCCAAGCTAATAACTTCATAATATTTATGAAAATACACATTATAGAACTTGAGGGAGTTGACGGAGGGAGAGAACAGTGGTTACTGTGCCAAGAAAAGCATTTGATCATTAATTTTAACTGTAAAGAAACCTTCTGTTTTCAGATGAGCAATTGCAGAGTTGTGATTTATTTATATGTTCTTCCAAGATGGCATCTCTTACAGCTTTCATTTAAGCAGTGGTTGGTTTAGCTGTGTGAAGATATACTTCAATCAATTTTAGTCCAACAGCAACTAACTATTTTCAGAGTATAGTGTTATTCTCCAGATCTAATAGAAGAGACAAAAATCAATTCCCATTTTCAAAGTAGAAAAAGTCCATAGTGTCACCCAGGCCATCCTTAATTACAGAGCTTCTATTAGACCTTATAAGAAATGTTAATAGCATCCAGTGATTTAACAGCTTGTCTTGAGAGGGCTTTGTAACAGTAATGGTCATATGCTCATTCCAAAGGGAGTATTTTTGGCATATCATATATTCCTTATTAATAAATTCAACATCATCTGCTTTTATTGTTGGGTTCTGCAATGTCTGGTCATAAAAAAAAAGCCTCTTGTTTGGTTTGGTGTGGGTCTTTTTTTTAATCAAGACATTGAATGAAATCACTGTTATAATAAATTATATAACATATATAATAATATATTGCACTTCGAAGTATGTGAAGTGTTTTGCATAGGACAATTAAAATAACCTTGTGAAGGAAGTGTTATTATTCTCTCCTTTTTGCAAGTGAGAAAACAGAGTCTGAGGGAAGGTAAGAGACTTGACCAAGTTCAAACAGCTAGTAAGCTTCAGAGGAAGAATTTGAATTTTGGTCTTTAGGTATCCAATTCAGGTATTCTATCCACTCTTCCCCCTAGTTGCATCAATGAAACTATGTCAGTGATAGTCTATTTTTGTGTTATTTTGTGTAATTTAATTACCTTTGGGATAGCTAAGTGATACAATGGTTAGAGTGTCAGGCCTGAGGTCAGGAAGACTTGTCTTCCTGAGTTGAAATCTGTCCCATACATTTACTAGCTGTGTGACCTTGTGCAATTGCTTAACCCTGTTTACCTTCGTGATCTCATCTGTAAAATGAGCTAAAGAAGGAAATAGCAAATAACTCCACTATCTCTGCAAAGAAAACTCTAAATGGGGCCATGAACAGTCAGACGCAACTGAAACATTTGAACAACAGCAACAAAAATAATTTGTTTATGGAAAAACCATAATGATAGCTTACATTTTTGTAGCATTTTTATTTTTATGAGATTATATGAATGGTGTCACTTGAGTCTCACAACAACCTTATGAGGTAGAGAGTACATGTATTAGAATTCCAGTTCAATTCAAATGAACAAACCTTTATCTCTTTGCTAGTCAATGGAGTTCCAAACTCAAAAGTCCTTGATTTCAAACAACTTTCCTTTTACTAAGAGATACAACACATAAGCAAATACATACATAAAAGATAATATGAGGAATAAGGAGGCACTTAAAACTAGTGGGATCAGGAAAAGATTGCAATAACCACTTCAGGGAGTAAGACAGAGGAGAGGAGGCTCAGTTACCACAAATGTAGTTAAGTAGCTGGATACCCAGGTTTTCTGACTCCAAATGTCATGTTATTTCCACAAGTGGAATGAAATAAATTATCTCAAAGGCATATTCCATTGCTGAATAATATCTTTTTTTTAGATTTTCTTTTTGATAGTCCATTAGGTAAAATAATACATTTCTATGTAGTTCTACTTCAGAAACAATTATAAAGATTGAGTTCCCTAGATGACAACTACTTTAGGTTCAAGATAATTTGTAGTTCTGCACTCATAAAACTATAGCTTATGAACTCACACCAGCTTACCAATAGTTAGCCAGAGGACAAAAACATTTATTGAGGCATCATACGATGACTAACAAGAACAAAGCATTATCCCCACAAAAATGAGAGCACACTCTCCCATAACGATGGTGTTAGTGGCAAGATTGAATATATACCGGGCGGCCAGGTGGCACAGTGAGTAAGAGCACCGGCCCCAGCGTCGGGAGACCCGGGATCAGTTCCAGCCTCAGATACTAGGCACCCACACTGGCCATGTAACTTTGAGCAAGTTACTTAACCCCAATTGCTTAAAAAAAAGAGTGGATATATACATATACACATACACCTACATATACATAAACACAGAGAGAGAGAGAGAGAGAGAGAGAGAATACAAGTGGAGCTATCCACACTTAGAAAATATATAGAACACGTCAGGATACAGCATCCTTTCCTTTTTCATTGTGTCTTGATGTTATTTCTCTTTGCTTTAGCATTTCTTCTGGGCATGTCATTCACTTGGGTTCCCAGGCTATATTCTCCTCTGCTCCTCAAATCCCTATGTCAAGGCTGGTTCTCTTCTCAACATATTGAGCTAAGTTGTCAGAGCTGTTTCCTGTCAGCCACTGGGTTTGCTCCCCACTGGTGTATGAAGTATCAGGAATGAGAAATCCTCAGTATACCAGACAAGGAGCAGTTCCTTCTCAAAGGTTAGTTTCTTCTATAGCTAATTCTTTTTCAAACTGCCAGAGGACACATTTTCTAGAGCTAATTTCTTCTTGATTCTTGCACTAGAGTGTCTTGATTTTTAAAAGGCTTCTATGGGCTTGAAAAATACTGAAAAATATTCCCCACGTATTATAAAGGCAGAATGAAATATAGACACTTCTTTTCACTTCATTTAATACTTTATACCTATCTCATTGTTTCTTTTACCTGTCCTTTAACTTTTCTCATTTGGTCAATTGGGAATGAAGGTAATCAATTAATCAAGGATATGCTGATCACCTTCCCCAACCATACTTTTTTTTCTAATTTAGTAGACAATCTAAACCTTTTAAAGAATCAAAGGGTAGACAAAATGAAAATTTCCTCAGATGATATATTTTACATATAATTGCATGTTTCACATCTCCACATCTCTCATATACATCCACTCTTTTCCACTAATGAAGCTGCCTCCACCTTACAGCACCCCATCACCTCACACTTGGATTCATTAAAATAGCCTTCTACTTGGTCTTCCTACCTCAAGTCTTTCCCCATTCCAATTCATACTCACCTTAGCTTGCAAGGAGATCTTCCTAAAGCACAGCTCTGACCAATAACTACTGACTACACAATAAACTCCCTATTACCTTCAGGATCAAATTTAAAATTCTCTAGTTGCTTTGTAAGATCCTCTACAATCTGGGGTCTTTCAACCTATCCAGTCTTCTTACACATACACTCTTCCATGTTTCCAGCTACACACATCTTCTTGCTTTTCCTTGTACAGCATAGTCCATCTCATGACTCCACTGATTTTCACTAGTATACTACCCCTATCTGGAATGCACTCCCTTCCCATCTCTGCTCTCTGGTTACTTTTAAGACATAGCTCCATCCTACATTCTGCAGTATGCCTTTATAGGTCTTTCATCATGATGGTGCCAATTATTTGAGAGTATTTTTTCAACCAAATTTGTATATACAAGGTGCCTCAAATGTCTTGGTTGTTAAAGTTTAATACTGAGACAAGACTCTTGTGACACTCAATATATTTTACATACATAGTTGTTTACATGTTGTCACCAACCAGGTAGGACTGTGTATAGAGCAGTGGGCCTCAAACCAGGGAGACCTGATTTCAAATTCAACCTCAAACTCGTATGTGTATAAGCCTGGACAAGTCAATTAACCTCTATCTGTCTCAATTTCCTCAACTGTAAAATAAAGACAATAATAACACTTATTTCCCAGTGTTTCTGTAAGAATCAAATGAAGTTAAATATGTAAAGTATTTAGCAAACAGTAGCTAGCATATAGTAGGTACTTAATAAAGTCTTATTCCCTTCCCTTATCCCCACATTATCAGAATTTCTTGAGAGCAGGGACCTTGTTTTTGCCCTTCAGTATGAAGCACAAAGTTTGGATCATGGTAAGGGCTTAATAAATGTATGTTGACTGATAGATTGCTTCAGTTTCCTCATGGGGATAACCCTTCTTTGACAGAATTACTAAAAATAAGTTGAAAATGATTTCATAACATACACGAAATAAAGCATTTTCCTTTGCTGCAGAAACAGAGTAGAGAGAACATAATGTTATAATGAAGATATGCAAACAAAGATAAATAGTTGCTATGTAAATACTATACAATTATGCATTTAAATATTGGAGGAGTGATAAAGGAATTAAGTTAAGTTGATTCTTAGACAACACACAGTACTTTGCTCTACCCAAATAAAATGTCTGGTGAACTTGCTGCTACCTGCCTAAGCCTGCACTCCACTGATGGAGAGTCTAAAGAGCCAGCATCCACTTCTGAGTCTCCATTTTCTCAGATGCAAAACAAAAAAGGGGTTAGACCAGCTGATCTCCAAGTTTACTTTCATCTCCAAATCCATGCTTCTATGATTCTAAGTAACAATTAAGCCTGATTCATATATTACCAAAATTCTAATACCAAGAAAAAAATTCTTCCTCTTGTAATCATATGAAAGCATATCTGTCACAAGTACAATCAACAGAGAGAGAATTGAAATGATTGGGAAATGGATATATTTGATGGTGGGGGTATTTAGGATGTTCTGGATTATACCCCTAAACAAGTCCTTGTCACACTAACAAAAAATAAAGTAAAGAATAAAATTTCTGCCAGGATTTTAATAAACAGCGTGTGTGTGTGTGTGTGTGTGTGTGTGTGTGTGTGTGTGTACACAGAGTGACATTTAACAAAAAAGCCAAGAAAGAAACAAGAATTCCTCATCAGTTCAACTGTCAGTGTTGATAGCAGGAAAAGAGGAGGAGACAGAAATTTCTTTCAGAATTTGGTCAACCCTAGGGATTCCACTGTTAGTTATATGTCCCAAGAAAAGTACTGATAAAAAAAGACTTTATAGATACCAATATATTTATGGTAGCAATCTCTATGACTACAAAAAAATTTAAAACATAACATATGCCCATAGATTAATTAATAGATATGCAAACTTTGAGAAATGAATGTAATGGAATTTTGTTGTGCTGTAAGAAACAAGGAGTATGATAAATGCAGAGAAGCATGGATGGACTTCAGGACTGATGAAAAGTGAAGTGAGAAGAGCCAGGAAAACAATATGCATAATGACTAAAACATTATAAATAGAAAAAACAACCACAAAACCACATAAAATAAATGTTGTGGAATTATAAATAACAAGCTTGACCTCAAAAGAAAAATATGAGAAAACATCTCCTCCTGTTCTTTTGAGGACACTAATCTCCATGGATATGAAACTGGAAAAAATAATACTTCACACATTTTTTTTTGTTTTTGGTGGAGATCAAATTTAAATAAAGCGCTTTGAAAATACTTAAGCTATATAGATGTATTTAGCATCACATTTTTCCAATGAGTTGATCAGCTTTCTTAAATTTTTTTTCTTTCTTTTTTCTTAATAAGGGATATTAATATGGGAGGGGAGAAGTGGAAATCATTTAGACCATTGTCCCTTATTTTGCAAGTAAAGAAACTAAAGATGCTTGCATTTACGTTCAGCCATTTCTAATGGTAATGGCAAGCAAAGTAGTACTTTGCTCCTTCTTTCAGCTACTCTGGTGCCTTTGAGCCTCACCTTTCACTGTGTCAAGTCTTTGTTGGAAACAGTATACATTGTGTTGTCCTTACTAGGCTAGAGGGATTTTGGAGACCTTCCCTTCCCTTAATAGACCTAAGGTCATCACATAGAACCCATGATAGGAGGAGCTTGCCAAAAGAGTGGAATAGGAAGGGTGGAACAGGAAGAAGCAGAGCAGATAAAAGCTCAAGTATGAGCTGGACCAAACAGAGCTAAGAGGGAGAATATTTGGGATGTCAGCACTCTGTTGTTCTGTGTTGTTGTTACTTTGTCAGACAGAAGCATTCTGTCTGTTGATTTGAGCTAGTGTTACTTTGTTGGACAGAAGAACTTTGTCTGTTGACTTGCACTGATTTCTCATATAGAAAGTGAAGTGAAGGTAGCACAGCGAGTAAGAGCACCGGCTCCAGTGTTGGAATGACCTGGAGATTGAATCCCAGGCTCAGACACTTAGCACCCACCCAGAAACACCTGGCTGTGTAACCTTGAGCAAGTTACTTAACCCCAATTGCTTAGGGGCGGCCAAGTGGCTCAGCGAGTAAGAGCACTGGCTCCAGTGTCGGGATGAATCCGGGCTCAGGTACTCAGCATCACACCCAGAAAAAACTGGCCGTGTAACCTTGAGCAAGTTACTTAAGCCCGATTGCTTAAAAAAAAAGTGAATTGAGATGATAGTGCCAATGATGTGTGTAAATACTGTTGTAGCTCTGTTGCGCTTTCTTTTCCTAGAAACATAAAATGGGAAGAGCTTGGGGTGGAGCAGTCCCTGGGAGCTGTGATATGGAACAGGAGCAAAGAGCTGTCAGTGAATCCAGGAAACAGGCAGGTGAATCTAGGCAAGAGTTGGGAGCATGGAAGAGGAGTCATGGGGTTTGGAAACCAGCCTCAAGTCAAGATGAAAGAGAACTTTACTTGGGTAATCAGCAGTGACTTGTACCTTACTGTGACCTAGGGATGGATGGCCTTTGCATTTTCCACTATACCTTAATGATGATTTGGAAATTTGGCTTAAGGATGATTGGAAGCCAGCCTCAAATAAAGATGAAAGAAGACTTTAAATGGGTCTTTATATTGATTGAAAAGATTCCAACTTACTGAATGATATGTTTTGTTTAAGACTGTGGACATCTTAGTAACAAGTTATTATGTTATATTGTTGTGAATGTTGTGCTTTAGTT
The DNA here is from genome assembly GCF_028583685.1 of Petaurus breviceps papuanus. Lineage (NCBI taxonomy): Eukaryota > Metazoa > Chordata > Mammalia > Diprotodontia > Petauridae > Petaurus > Petaurus breviceps. Next base: position 12,552,753 of record NW_027185779.1, on the reverse strand, counting down.
TCTCTAATGTTTTGATTTAGTTTATTGCTGAATAAAGAGAGTTCACTAAACTATGTGATTAGATCCTTAAAGTTATTTACAGCAGCAGTCCTCAGGAGAGCTGCTCGTGATTGGCTTCACACTGATGTCCAATAATTCTAGTTCATTCTCTCTGTTGATTACCTCCATTTTCATATATGTGTGTGTGTGTATACACACAAACATGCATACATATATACACATATATGTATATGTATATATAATTTGTACACAATTGTTTTTATGTGTTCTCCCTCATTAGACTCTAAACTCCTTGTAAGTATGGCCTGTCTTTTCTCTTTCTTATCTTTAGCACATAGCCCAGTGAATTGCACAAAGTAGGAGCTTAATAAATGTTTATTGATGTCATGAATTATGGTTCAAGTCATCAAACTCTTAGGAAATTGGAGAGTCAGTGATTAAGTCTTAAGTACTGGTGATTCTAAGTCCAGAGACACAGAACTAAAACTAACTGTCAATACTTTCTACGTGATTGCTGCCTGTTGAGAGGTGCCATGAAAGTGTAGAGTGCACAAGCTGTGGAATCAGGAAGTCTGCTTCAGCTAGATCTAGGAGATATATGAAAATGAGACAAGTGACAACCCCTCTGGGACTTAGTTTTGTTAACTATAAAACTAGGACAATAACATTTATCTCACAATGTTTTGTTTTTGTAAGGATCAAATAAAATTACATAAAGAATTTTGAAAATCCTTAAGCTATATAGATACTAGTCACTTTTTTCTTTTAAATTTGTTTACTTTTAGTTTACAACATTCAGTTCCACAAGTTTTTGACTTTCAAATTTTCTTCCCCTCCCTCTCCTCCTCCTTTCCCTCCCCTAATGGCAGCATGCAATGCAATATAGGTTCTATATATGCCTTCACATTAAACATTAGTCAAGCTGAAAACAAGAATTACAATCAATGAAATGAACAATGAGAAAGAAGAAACAAAACAAAAAAAAGAGAGGGAGTAGTTTGCTTCAGTCTACATTCAGACTCCATAATTTTCTGTGGATGTGAATAGCCTTGAGTCTTGAGTTTTCTGGAGTTTTCTTATAGCCTTGCATGCATGAGAAGATACATCTATCAAAGTTAGTCATCACAGATAGAATGTGTCTGTAATTGTGTACAATGTCCTCCTGTTTCTGCTCCTTTCACCCAGCATCAGTTTATATAAGTCTCTCCAGGTTATTATGAAGTCCATCTGTTTCTTATTTCTTATAGCACAACAGTATTCCATTATATTTATATACCACAACTTGTTTAGCCATTCTCCAATTGAAGGCCATTCTCTTGATTTCCAATTCATTGCCACCATGAAAAGAGCTGCCATAATTATTTTTGTACATATAGGTTCTTCCATTTACCATTTTTGAGAAGCAATGTGATATAAGGGATAGAGGGCAGCCTAGGATAATATGAAGATCTTTGAACAAGTTTGTCTCTGAAACAAACTATCTGTTGTATTAGTAACCCTATAAAACTTTCTAACACAATAAGATACAAAAAAAAAGTTGCCATTTGAATTACAGCATCACTGAAGGGAGTGTCCACATTATATTGTGGGGCACACTTTTTTTCTTTTCTTTTTTTTTCTTTTTGGTAATTGGGGTTATGTGACTTGCCCAGGGTTACAAAATAGTAACTATCTGAGGCTAAATTGGAACTCAAGTCTTTCTGAGTTCAGGGTTAGTGGGTAGAAACAATCTTTCTAAACACAAAGTTTAGATTAAAGAATAACTTTAAAAATGAGTTTAAATACAGTAATTCATATAGCTATTAGGATAAAATAAGGATGTTCTATTTTTATTTTTACTGAAGGCATTTCCTATTTCAAATTAAACCATTCTTAGTATACCTTTAAAAAAACACTGCTTCTTGTCCCCTCTTAATAATTTATCCAGGTCTCCTGAAATTCTGTTTTCCAGTCCTTGTTTAGCTAATTGGGTGAAGTTCCTCTAATTCTTTCTTAGCACTTTATAATCATATGAAATTATAAAGATTAAAATTGAAGGCCTGAGGAGGTCAGGTAACACAATGAGTAAGAGCACCAGACCCAGAGTCAGGATAACCTGAGATCAAATCCAGGCTCTGATACTTAGCACCACACCCAGAAATAACTGGCCTTGTAACCTTGAGCAAGTTACTTAATCCCAATTGTTTTAAAAAAAAATTTGAAAGGCCGTAGCCTTAATTTGTTGAAGGCTTCTGCTCTGCTATTTATTTTTCTATTTGTCATCCATATCTCCCTCTCCACCATTTCATATAAATTCCCTATTTAGATTTCAACTTGGACTGGCAAGTCCTATCCTGTCCCCAGCTGGTAGCCAAGGAGACCTGGTAATCCTCACTTTAATCACATCACAGCCATTGTGAAAAAAACATTTAATGGTTCCAAATTGTCCTATTCCTCTAAAGTCTAGCCCCTTCTTTCCCATCCAACCTTATTTCTATCTCACAAATCTATTTCTATCTCACAATACAAACCACCTGCAATAGCTAAACCATTCTCTTCATGGTCCTAAAAACACAGCATGTAAATTTCTACTGCTTTTATACTTTTGCTAATTCTATTTGCCTAGCCTAGAATATGGTCTCCTTTCATTTCTGCCTACATAAATCTTGCACATTTACTAGACACTGGACATTGTAGATATGTAGTGAATGAGTGTTGAATTGAATTAAATTCATTGCTCATCCTCCACAAATTCATAGTTGACTATTACCTCACAGATTTGATTCTCCCTTTTCTGAATTTCTCATTTTCTAAATACTCATTGGGCATTTGATAATTTACTGTGGTTTATTGTGAGCTATCTGCTTCATGTATTTATATCCATCTCATTCCCTTGAGGAAAAAGAATATTTTTTTCTTTCTTCCTTTTTTTTCTTCCTTCCTTTCTTTATTTTCTTTCTTTATCACACAGAATTTCAGAGCTGAAAAGAATTTCAAAAGCCATCTAAGTTCAATCAATACCTGGAAAGGTATCCTTCATATAGAACATCTGATAGTTAGGCATCCACACTTTGCTTAAAGACCTCAAGTTGGAGAGTAGGGAGGAAATCCACAACCTCACCAGCAGCATATTTACTTTGATATGGTCCCAGTTATTAAGAAGCTTTTTGAAGTTTTTATTTTAAATTTGTTTTGTTTTTTCCTGAAGACAAACCTAGAATTACTTCTCTGTATCTTCCACCCATTGTTCCTTACTAAACTATCTTAAGGTCAAGCAGAACAAATCCATTCCCTCATCCACATGACAGTTCTTAAAATATCTAGAAGCAGCTGTCATGTCCACCTTACATCTTTCCCTCCCCAGGTTAAATATTTCTAATTACTTCACCCAGTCCTCATATGGCACAAACTCAAGGCATTTCACCAGGTTATCAATGTCTTTCTTAAAACAGGTAACCCAATTGAAGAGAGTATGTGAGATGTGGTGTTCAAAGAGCTGGTTCTAGCAGAACCATCACTCCTGATTTCTAGACTGGATGGTTCTTTCAATGTTCCCTAATGTACCATCAGCTTTCTTGGTTGTTTCATAAAAATGTTAGCTCCCACTGAATTTAAGAACTCTCCAAAACCCCTATATCTTTTTCTGAAAATCTTCTATCTAGACATGATTCCCCCATCTTGTTCTTATGAAGAATTTTTTTGTATGTTTGTAAAGGTTCTAAAAGTCTTTACATTTTTTCCTACTAAATTATTTATCTTCTGCTTTGCATCCAATATTTTAGCATATAAAATTCATTTGATCTTAACTTTATATTCCAGAATCATGGCATTATTTTAAATTTCTTATAGCATGTATCATTATTCTGAGTACATAACAGGTATTCAATAAGTAAATGATAAATTGAATGATTTCCTTTCTTTTATACCTGATTCTTAAATAGAAGCAACTTAATAATAGGACTAATTTTTTTCTTTGAATAATATAGTGAATCCATGATATTATACACTTTTAATGAGTGTTAGGTAAACATGTTATTAGGTCCTTTCAAAAAATATTAACTGAAGTGAAAAATTCTAAGCAATGGAATCTAGTTATGAAATGATCTACAACTTTACTATTCTTTCTAATCAAGAAGCCATGAATCCAAAATTCTTGACCTAGCCTTCAAAGTCTTTTGTCAAATATCACTAAGTCCTAAAATGTCTTTATATGATCTCAATCAAATCAGTCTGATTGTAGACAATAAGCATAAATGATTTGATCACTTACAACTCCATGCTTGCATATGCTGCCCTGTTTCTTATTCATCATACCCTGGGCTCTTCCAAAGAGTATCTCAAATGTTTCTCTTAGAGTAAACCTCATAGAAGAAGGCTTCTCCGACTGACTTCAGTGGAAAATGCCTTTACCCTGCAACAAGTTAGTATTTTGACATGGTAGTAAAATGACAAAAGAATTATTAGGACTATAAGATGATAGGTCAAGAGTTAGAATGAATATTAAAGATGATCTTCATTTAATAGATGAAAAAAATGAGAAGCAGATTGGTTAAAAGGTTTGCCCAAAATCACACAGGTAGTAATCAACAGAACTAAAACTGGAAATCAGGTTTTCCTATTTAAAATCAAGCTCTATTTCTATAATACATTGCATTAAAATTTTTTTCCTGAATATTTTTCATTGCTTCACATTTCTTCCCTAGGCTCTAAAACCAGAGGAGCAAATAAAAAAGCAGGGCTAAAGACTTGTGGGAAATTTCAAGATCTAGTCCTTGGCTTGATTTGTCAGGATGATATCACTCTAGTCACCACTTCTTCAGTCCAGAGAATAATTACTATACAATTTCATCTTTATGCCCTATGGATTCTCTTTCTGCCTCTCTATCAGCGGAGTATTTCAGGATTAAAAAAAAAAAACAGTTGAAGATCAGTGAAGATAATCAGATAATCTGATCAGATCAGATAGATCAGATGAGATAGATTAACAGAATATCAGATAATCTGAATTAAATGGCATTGATAATCTACAAAAGTCCAAGTGAATAGAAAACATGAAAAGGAATTTTTCATGTACAAACCAGCACTATGTCTCTCTCTTTTTCTTCCTCTTCCCTATATTTACCTTTCATTTTTCTAATGTTGTATTATGAATTTTATAATAATTATATATGCATAAATTCAGAAAAGAATATATTATTTCCAAAGAGTTTATTTATGTATGTGGGGAAGAGGAGTTGGGGATGGTGGTGATACTCCTTCATGCTGATGAATTCTGTCAATCATTTAGCACATTAAATCCTAGGCAGTTGACTGAGGCATATACAAAGATTAAATGACTTGACTTCGTACAGGGCTCACAGACACTTCAGTATCAGATTTTAACTGGAACCTTCCTGACTATAAGTCAGTGCCATTGATCTCTATTTCGATGCTATCTATGCATCAGGCAAAAAGAAATGAGACTAACTAAACTTGCTTTACAATTGTCAAGATTTAAATAAATTAATTTCACTTCATAAAATGTAGTAACACTTTAGACAATACCTTCCATTTACTTTCCCTCTGATATGGTCACAGTAAATGCACTGTTTCCTATGAATTCTGCTTTTCATTATTTCATAAATCCTTTAATAGATCTCTTTATATTCCTGATACCCTGATACTACATTAGCTATATAAATTATATCACATGAGAGTAGCACAACTTTATCATCTCACAATTGTTAGACATTTAGGTTCCTTCTAGCTTCCAGATTTTATAATTCTAAATCTTTGAACAGATAATTTATTTTTTAATACTTTATGAGTATCTTCCCAGCAATGGCATTTATTAGGTTAAATGCTATAATTATTTTTGTAACAGGCATATTACCACTTTTCTTTCTGAAGAGATTCTACAATTTTGCAATGTTATCCAGCAATGAATGATTGACAGTCAATCAGTAATGATTTATTAAGCACCTACTATATGCCAGGCACTGTGAGAAACAATAAGAATTCAAAGATAAGCAAAAGATAGCCCTTGCTCATAAGGAGCTCACAATCTAATGAAGAAGATAGCATTCAGACAAATATGTACAAATTTCTGTGAGTATGTGTGTGTGTGTCTGCCTCTCCCTCTGTCTCTCTCTCACACACACACAAACACACAATGTGTGTACAAGACAGGTATGTGTGTGTAAAGGGCAATTAGATGGTACAATGGATAAAGCACTAGGCTTGGAATCAGGAAGATTCAGACACTTACTAGATATGTGATCTTGGGCAAGTCACTTAGCCCTGTTTGCCTGAGTTTCCTCATCTGTAAAAGAAGCTAGAGAAGGGATTGGCAAACCACTCCCGTATCTTTGCCAAGAAAACGCCAAATTGGGTCACAAAGAGTCAGACACAACTGAAAAACAACTAAACAACAGCATGGGTGTATATTTGTATATATGTGTGTATGTATATACATATGTATTATATACACACAAATAATTAAAGAGGAAATGCACTCCAATTAAGAGGGGTTAGTAAAGGCTTTGTGTAGAAAATAGGATTTATTTGGGCCTTAATTGAAGCCAAGGAAGCCAGTTGATGGATTTGAGAAAGAAATGAATTCCAGGCATGGAAAATAGCCAGGGAAAATGGCCAAAGCTAAAGTGTCTTATTCAAGGAAGAGCAAGGAAGCTTGTGTCACTAGACTGAAGAGTATGTGATGGGGAATAAAGTGTAAGAAAACTAGAAAGGTAGAGAAATAGGTGCTGGCTATGAATGGCTTTGAATGTCTTAGAGAAAGTTTATATATTTGAGCCTAGAGGTGAGTAGGGAGATACTGAAGTTTATTGAATGGAGTTGGGAGACAGTGATATGGTCAGAGCTGCATTTCAGAAAATGTTCTTTGGGAGAATGGACTGGAGCAGGGAGAAACTTATGGGAGGCAGAACCACCAGCAGGCTATTACTATAATCTAAGTGTAAGGTCACTAAGGCCTGCACAAGAGTGGTGGCAATACCAGAGAAGAGAAGGAGGCATATCTGAGAGATGTCACAAAGGTCAAAGTGACATGCCTTGTCACCATGTTGGATACTGGGGGTAAGAGGAGTTAAGAATAACACCTAGTTTGTGAGTCTAAGATACTAGGAAGATGGTTGGTGCACTTGGGAAGTTTGAAAGGTAGAAGGGTTTGCAGAAAATATTATGACTTCAGTTTTGGATATGATGAGTTTAAGATGACTACAGGACATGAAACGATGTTGAACAGGGAATTGGAAATGCAAGAGTAAAATTTAACAGGGAAGTTAGGACTGGATATGATTATTTGAGAAGCATCAGCAAAGAGTAAATGAGAATTTATGATAGATAACCTAGTGATATGGTAGCATTGGAAAAGAGAAGAGACTTCAGAACAGAACCCTGCAAGACATCCACAGTTAGCAGGCATGATCTGGTGAAGATCTAGCAAAGGCTGAGGAGTAGTGAGAAAAGAGGAGAACCAGGAGAGAGTAGTAACATGAAAAGCTATAGAGTAGAGAGGATTAAGAAGAAGCATTATCAAGAGCTATAACAAGGTCAAGATACAAATCTAACTAAAATTTCTTCCCTTCCCCAAAACTTTAATGATTCCCTATTGCCCTCAAGATAAAATTTTTTATATACACGTATACCTGTAGAGACATATATACATATGCATGTATGTATACACATACACACATATTATATATATAATATATATATATTTATATATAAATATATAAAATTTATTCTCTTCCACAATCAGGATGTCACCTTTTTTTCTTGCAACCTCTTATCATCTACTTTCCACTGCAAACTACCCAAATAGTTATTCCTCATATAAGAAATTTCATTTCCAGCCTCCATGCTTTTTGTGTATATATATATATATATAAAATTGTTGTTAAAATGAAGTGTTGTTTTACTCTTCTTTCCTTCCTACCCCAAAAAGATCTCTTCCCCTAAAGAAGTATTAACCTCCTCTTTCCTAACCCATTACATGATCAGTCAAGTAGCATTTCATAAATGCCTACTATATGCCAGACTATGCTGACCCATCAAAGGATCAGTACTTGTTGGATCTCACACACATGGGGTGGCAGAGGAGAGGAAACAAGTTATAAAATTAATATTGCCCCTATTTTCCACAAAACTGTGAGCATTGTATGTACAGGTGTCACAAAATCAGTTTGAAAGACCCTCAAAAGTCTTTAAGTTCAAACTATACCATTTTCAACATACACAACAAAAATCATTTGGTTTTTGCTTGAAAGCTTCAAGTAAGGGGGAACCCCCTGCCCCATTCCATTCTTGAACATCTATAATTGGTAAGATTTCCATTCCACCAAAACTAAATTTAACTTCCACCCATGTTCCTAGTTTGGATACTTTGGGGTGAGAGAAAGTCCAAACTATTTTCTTCATGAAAGTCCTTCTAACACTTGGAGACATCCTACCCCATCCCACCCTGTTTTCTCCAGGCTAAACATCCTAGAGTCTCTCCAATTATCTTTTATATCCTTAAATTCAGTCAAATAAATATGAAGCATCCACAACATGTAAAAAACAATGTCAGGTGCCGAAGTTTGAAATAAAAAATTAAATCATTCTTATTCTCAAGGAGCTTGAATTCTAAAATGGAGAAACAACACATTCATGGAAGAAGAAAAAAAGGAAGTAGTAGAATAATAGTATCTAGCATTAACATATAGTGCTTGAAGGTCTGCAATGTGCTTTACATATATTATTTTATTTGATCCTTATAAAAACCCTGCAAGGAAGAAACTGATGCTTAGAGACATGTGACTTGCCCAAAGTTAAACAACTAATATTTAAGGTGGTATTAGAAGTCAAATCTTCTTGATTACAAGCCCAAAATCTTAACCATTATGTATTTGGCTTTCTCAATATATGTAATATATGCTTACATACATACAAAGTAATATTTAGGCATCTAAATATATACAAAGCGATACAATGTAGTTGACAAAGGGAGAATGCCAGTAATGATAGGGGGTCAGGAAAGTACTACAGAAGAGTTGGAACCTGGACTGTGCTTTAAATGAAAGCAGGTATTCAAAGGGTCAGAAATTGAAGTGAGGAAGAAATGTCTTCCAGATATGAGGGATCCCCAAAGTAATCTTTCCCCTCCCCATCCTGGTCAATCTCTGCTAGACAGTGTCTTTCCCTAAATCAAACAAAGTTCTACCAATTCTATATGACCAGAGCAGAGTAAAGCAGGAAAAATCACCTCCACGTTCTGAACATTCTGCCTCTTAATTCAGTCTTAAGACTGAGCATGAATGAACAAAGTTTAAAAATAGCAATCAAGTAAAGCTTAGAATGAAACTCTTCTATTTTGTGTGGTGATTAATCACATTCTTTCACTTTCTATAAATGACTTTAATTAGTGTCATTTCTATACTTAATCAAATTCAAAAGTTATCTTCTTGTTTGTTCTTCAGTATAGAATCTAAAAACAGTGGCAACATCTACTCTTTGCCAATTAGTTTGATCTTCAACATAAAGTCCAATTCATCCTTATCAATGCACAAAATTCCTAGAGTAGATTTTCCAGCTGCTAATGTCGTCCTTTCATCAAAGCCTGGGGCTGATCTCCCCTACACTCTGTCATATTTTCTTTCTGATAACCATAGATTAGAGGGAGAAAAAATGTGTGACAAGAAGGCTGAATACATCCAATAAAAATTTCATGTACTTCACAATGGTTTTTTAGGATCAGTTCTATTACCTTAAACTTTGCCAGAATAATGAGTAGCATTTTTTTTTTTATTATGAGTCTTTCCCTCTGTATTTTCACAAGTGCCGGAAGATATGTAAAAGAAAACACAGGATCCACTACCCATACTTCCACACCAATCACTCAGTTACCAAAGACCTATTAAGTTCCACAACCTTTGCTCAGTCTTCATCTTACTTGACATCTCTGCAAATTTTGGCATTGTTATACAAATGTTTCTTTCACACTCTCCCCTCCAGTGATTTCTATGACATTATTTTTGTCTTCACAGTCTTCCAATTTGTCAGACTGAGCCTTCATAGTAGCCTCTGCTAGTTCATCATCCATCTCCTACCCCCCAGTTTTCAGTGTCCCATAAAACTCTGTTCTCTTCCCTCATTCATGGTATCATTCCTTCTCATGGGTCCAATGTAACCACTATATAAATGCCCCACAAATCTACGTATACAAGTTCTGATCTCTTTTCAAAATTCCAGTCTCACATCTCCAAACTGATGAATATTTTGAAAAAGTTCTTTGAAAGATTTTCCCTGTTAAGAAAAAAAATTCCATTTATTTATTTTTCTATCTGTGGCCCTTGATATCAATTTTGTCATTGACCTTTAGCAGATTTGCTCCCCATGCCTATCCAAAAATATAATAATATTCTTCACAAAGTAGGCAATGGTGTAGTCTTAATATATAAATGCAGAAATTCCACTTTGTGGTCTCTACTATGTCCTAGAAAGCAGGTAATCCAGAAATGAAAGGATATTTCTAACCTTAATAAATAATTGAAATAGAATAATTACTTCTAATGTGAGTTCACTCACGTAAAAGATCTCTGTATGGGTAATGAGTCAGCGTACTAAGGAATATCTTAAAATCTCTAAAAAATATTGTACAATATATTACCATTAATTTAAATTTGGGAAAAATAATGCATTTTGAAATACTTTATTTTTTCTTATATACCTAGGATCAATATTTTAAGAAAGATATAAAAAGACTTCTATCCTTCTTTATTCCATCTACAAAAAAGTATTGGAAAAACAAACCTGCTTTCCTTGGATTGGCAAAAGCTGGGGACTAAATAATACACCAACAGCAATATGGATGAAAATTACAATTTAAAAATAATATATTAATTTTAATTTCTTTTTAAGTCACATTGAAAACAGAAAATATTATATTATGTGTAATCATAGAATCATTAAATTTTAGAAGTATCAAAGGACATTTGATCTGACCTAGTTCAGTGATGTCAAACTCAAATAGAAATGGATCACTAGGATCACACACATTGACTTATAAAACTTCATATCACATAACCTACCTTGGATTTTTATTTATTTTTGTTCAAGACTTATGAATTATATTTTAATATGATTCAAGCAGCACTCAGAAGTTTTGTACCAATGAATTTGACCCCTCTGATCTGGTCCAACATGGGTCAGAAAAGTGACAACGCTTGTCCCAGAAACAGAATTGGTAAGTAGAAAGTAGATCAGATTAGAAGCCACCTCTTGGCTGATAAATAATACAGAGTTGTTTCTAGTACAAAAATAAAATAAGTTTACCAACACCTCTAAACTGATCTTTAGTCAGAATCAAAAGCCAGTTTCTATGATACAGAATTTGAAGATTATTTTTCCTATAGTGTATTATACCATTCCTCTACAAACACTGCTACCAGCTCATGATACATTATTATTTTAATGGACAATTACTGATCTCCAGCTGATTCCTCAATCATTACTGTTAATAGAAAGGTTTTTGTTATTCCCATAACAAGCATCCTGTGAGTAGCAAATGGAGCAACTACACTTCATTTTCTTTCTGCTGGAAACTTTCCCCAGAATTGTTGCACCCTAATAAAAAGCAATCTCTACAAACGTTAAGGGGCAAATTAGCAATGGCCCAAATATAAAATCCAAATGCTAAGTAAATATATAGTAGCACTGAGTTTTTTCTTTGTTTGGTTTTGTTTTGCCTTTTGGAGGGCAATTGGGGTTAAATAACTTGCCCAAGGTTACACAGCTAGTTTGTGTGTATGTGTGTGTGTGTGTGTGTGTGTGTGTGTGTGTGTGTGTGTGTGTGT